>NC_057805.1:25575530-25821539 GCF_018294505.1 Triticum aestivum
CAAACCCAAGCGCCGCCCCGCCGCCGCCACCACCCGCGCCGCCGCCGCTGCCGCCGAACGCCGCCGCCGTCGCCGCCCGTTCACATTAGTAAACGGAGCTTGTTTCTTTCGCTGTTTGAGTTTCGTTGCTTCATTCGAATTGATTCTTTTTGCAAACCGGAGTTCTTAAGTTGAACTTTCTGGTTAGATCTCTTATTCGAGTTTTACCCGTGCACCCTTGCTTGATTGCTTATGTATGTTATTGTTTGCTTGCGATAGAGTACCCGGAGTGCGAAGCGTGCTACTACGAGTCTCTAGGTTTCAAGGATCATCAGCAAGGCAAGTAACACTTTGATCATACCTCCTTACTACCCAGTTTTATTGCATTAGATCAATCCTCAAACAATTGCATGATTAGGATCTGATTAATATGTGGGTTTGGGAAGTAGATGAGGTAGTACCTATTGCCCTGTTTAATATCAAACTTTGGGACTTACTTCTACGTTGCTTATATTGCTATGCTATGCTCGTAGACGTGGTTTGGGTGAGAGATTTTCCATGCCAGATGTGAGATTGTTAATTAATGGTTCAACTTAAGGTGGCTACTTAAATAAACCACTGGGTGGATTGAGGCACCTGCAGAACCCAGTGTTGCCTGTATTTTTGGATATCTCGGAGTACCCGTGTGATTTTCCTATGGACCGCCACCCAGACTCAAAGGGATCATGAGATTATTCATGCTAGAAACTTCCGTGTGCAGCCACAAGCTATTATGGGCTCTAGCATAGCTGAGTAAGTTACATGAGCTCTTGAAGAGGTGGGCTAGCAGATGTAGGGGAAAGTAGGTGTAACCGTCCACCCGGAGTAAAGAGTTATTGTTTCTGAAAGACTGTGTCTCGGTCATCCGTTTCTCAAACACCATGTAGTGCGAGAAATCAAACGGAGGAGATCGAGTCTTGTGGGGAAAAGTGCGCAAACCTCTGCAGAGTGTACAAACTAATCATGGTTAGCCGTGTCCCCGGTTATGGACATCTTGAGTATCTAGTTCTTGGATTATCATGTGGATCTCATCATGCTACTTAATTAATTTGATTGGGTTAATCACGTTCTTAATTGGGATTGAGTTGGAGGTACCTTCTCAATGTTTAACAACCACCATGATAGTTAAATAAAATTTATTCCTTTGTTGTAGGGAAAAATTGGCTTTTCGCAAAATTGTAACCATAGAGCTTTCCACCAGCCATATATGCATGTAGTGATAGCATTATTCTGTTCATTACTCTCTATGTGTTCATTGCCAGCATATTCCATGTGCTGACCCGTTTTCGGGCTGCAACGTTCATGTTGCAGACTTTTCAGACGACGAGTAAGGTGCCATAGGTCGTGGTCTTATACTCAGTGATGCCGTTGGAGTTGATGGACTCACTTTATCTTCCAAGCCTTCCGCTGTTATCGTATTAGATGGCCTTAAGCCATATTTATTGTAATAGTTCTCTTTTGAGACATTCGATGTAATAAGTGTGTGATTGCTACTCTGTTATAAATCCTTCGAGTACTGTGCGTGTCAGCATTACCGATCCAGGGATGACACTGATGCACAGAGATTGGACTGTTTGAGGTCTGGTCGCTACAAGATGGTATCAGAGCACACGCTGACTGTAGGAAACGACCCCTAAGCTAAAGCCCTAGATCACTACTATCTTCTCATTTTTGACTCCTCTCCCCTTTCTACTCTTTAGGATGGCGGATGCAAGGAACAAGTTTGCACAACCGGATGAAGATACACCTTTTGGACGACACTTAAAGGAAGTTACTAGGTATCAGAACATCGGAATACCAAGTTTCACCGGGACCTACAACGCCACACTACCAGAAGAGGAGCGTTGGATGATTCGAGTTCAAGTTCCAGGAAGGACGTTCATGCCAGTCACTGAGCCCATAGAGTTTTCCTTTGATGCACCAACCTAGAGTTTAGGAAAGGGCATGGCAGCCCACATCTCCATGGGACGCATTGCAGAAGTTTACCACAAGGATCTCAAGGATACTATCTACCAGATTTGTGGGCGCCGAGACGAGCAATGGGAGATGATCAGCACCAGGAAGGATAGGTCTATTGCAGCTTTCATCCAGGAGTTAAACCTCCACATTCGTCGCCAGGAGAACCAGATATGCGCAGGCATGATAGATCTGAAGAAGGCAAAGACTTGGATCACGAAGCTGGAGGAAGAACTTATATCTACACGCGATGGATACGAGGAGGAAATCGCAACATTGTTGGAGAAGAATGACGACCTGATAAAGAAGATCGGAGTATTCATGGGAGACCCAGTGCCAAGAGGAGATGACGACGACCCCACCTGCCCGGAGAACTACATCATCATCGACGACACCGATTCGGACCCTAGTGATGATGGTTTTGTTGATGAAGCTGGAGCAGATATCACGGAGTCTTCGACCGATCAAAATTTCTAGTAGACCACCATATCAGCAGTGGTATTTTCCCCCATGTATATAGTATAGTCCGAGCACTTTGTAACGATAGTTAGACCGATTGTATGCCTTGTTTGAATTTGATTGGAGTGATATGATTGTGTTTGTCTCATGTGCATATGGGTAGTGTATTCCCTCTAGACCTCATTCTATTCTAGTTTCTCATCTTTTCTAAACCCCTCAGACTTGATAATTTTGGAGTCGCAAGGTTTGGATGTGATTTTGGGTATGGATTGGCTATCGATGTATGGAGGAAACATCGATTGCGCTAGTAAGACGATTTTTCTTACCACCCCAGAGGGAAGAAGGATTAAGTATGTATCCCGGCATGTGCCGAAGAGGACTCAAGTGAATTCCTTATCAGGAGTTGTACAGGAGGAAGTACCAGTGGTGAAGGATTTCCCTGACGTATTTCCAGAAGAGTTGTCAGGCATGCCACCGGACAGAGACATTGAATTTTGGATTGAGCTTTTGCCAGGCACAGGGCCAATATCTAAGAGACTGTACAGGATGCCCGCAAAGGATTTGGAGGAAATTAAGAAGCAGATTAAGGAGTTACTGGATAAAGGTTATATTCGCCCAAGTTCGTCACCTTGGGGTCACCAGTGCTTCTAGTGGAGAAAAATGATGGATCCTTGAGGATGGTTGTTGATTATCATGGATTGAATGAAGTGACAATTAAGAACAAGTACCCACTACCGATGATCAATGATCTGTTTGACTAGTTGCAAGGAGCTAAAGTACTTTCCAAGATCGACCCGCGATCAGGATACCACCAGCTGAAGATTCGAGAGCAGGATATTCCTAAGACAGCTTTTACCACAAGGTATGGGCTATATGAGTATACCGTTATGTCATTTGGCCTGACTAACGCACCAGCCTATTTCATGAACATGATGAATAAGGTGTTTATGGAGTTTTTGGACAAGTTCATCGTGGTGTTCATTGATGATATTCTGCTCTATTCGAAGGATGAAGAGGAACATAAGGAGCATTTGCGACTCGGAAAGCTCAGAGAACATCAGTTATATGCCAAGTTCAGCAAGTGCGAGTTTTGGTTGAATGAAGTTGGATTCCTCGGACATGTTATATCTATTGAAGGAATAGCAGTAGACCCCACCAAGGTTATCACTGTGACCAATTGGGAAGCACCCACGTCAATTGGTGAAATCCGGAGTTTTCTTGGACTCGCAGGATATTACCGGAGGTTCATTGAGAATTTCTCGCAGATTGCAAAGCCCATGACGGAGTTGTTGAAGAAGGACACAAAGTTCAATTGGACTGAGGAATGTGAGGCCAGTTTCCAGGAGTTGAAGAAACGTTTGGTTACAGCGCCAGTGTTGATTCTGCCAGATCAACGCAAGGATTATGAAGTGTATTGCGACGCTTCTCGTCGAGGACTTGGAGCAGTGCTTATGCAGGAGGGAAGAGTTGTTTCATATGCCTCACGACAGCTTAAACCCCATGAGTTGAATTACGCTACACATGATTTGGAGTTAGCAGCCGTAGTGCATGCGTTGAAGACGTGGAGATATTTTCTCATCAGAAACCATTGTGAGGTGTACACGGATCACAAGAGTTTGAGGTATATATTCACGCAGAAGGAGTTGAATCTCAGGCAAAGGAGATGGTTGGAGCTCATCAAGGATTATGATATGAGATTGCATTATCACCCAGGGAAGGCTAACGTAGTAGCCGACGCGTTGAGCCGCAAGAGCCATGTCAACACACTCATGACTAGAGAGTTACCCAAGGAGTTAGCAGAGGATCTTCGCAAACTATGTTTGGAGATAGTTCCGAGAGGCTATGTAGCAGCATTGGAGATTCAATCTACTTTGATGGATAGGATCAGAGAAGCTCAGAAGACAGACAAGGAAATTGCCAAGATAAAGGAAAGGATGAGCAAAGGAAAAGCCAAGGGATTTCGTGAGGATGAGCACGATACCTTATGGTTTGAGGACCGCCTTTATGTGCCTAATGACCCGGAGATCAAGAAGTTGATTCTGCAGGAGGCCCATGATTCGTCGTATTCGATTCACCCAGGAAATACCAAGATGTATCTGGATTTGAAGGACAGTTTTTGGTGGACTGGAATGAAGAAGGATATTGCGGAGTATGTAGCAGTTTGTGATGTATGTCAGAGAGTGAAGGCAGAGCATCAGAAGCCAGCGGGATTGTTACAGCCATTGCCGATACCCGAATGGAAGTGGGATAAGCTAGGCATGGATTTTATCACGGGATTGCCCAGGACTCGTTCAGGCTATGACTCGATATGGGTTGTAGTCGATCGTTTGACGAAGGTAGCTCATTTCATCCCAGTGAAGACCACCTATACTAGTGCTAAGTTGGCAAAGATATACATGACCAAGATCGTATGTCTGCATGGAGTTCCGAGGACTATTGTATCGGATAGAGGAACCCAGTTTACCTCAAAGTTCTGGAATCATTTGCACGAAACTTTGGGTACCAGGCTAGAGTTCAGTACAGCCTTTCATCCACAAACAGATGGACAGACCGAGAGAGTCAATCAGATTCTGGAAGACATGCTGAGAGCTTGTGCGCTAGACTATGGATCTAGTTGGGATGACAATTTGCCATATGCAGAGTTTTCTTACAACAATAGCTACCAATCTAGTTTGAAGATGGCCCCTTTCGAAGCTTTGTACGGAAGGAGGTGCAGGACACCGTTGTTGTGGGACGAAGTTGGAGACCGTCAGTAGTTTGGACCAGATTTGATTAAAGAGTCTGAAGAGAATGTTAAATTGATTCGCGATAGACTCAAAGTAGCCCAATCCAGGCAGAAGAGCTATGCGGATTCTAAACGCAAGGAGATAGCTTACGAAGTCGGAGACAGAGTTTATCTTCGTGTGTCCCCACTTCGAGGAGTTAAGCGTTTTGGAGTTAAGGGAAAGTTAGCACCACGTTTTGTGGGACCATACGAAGTTTTGGAGCGTATGGGAGAAGTTGCTTACAAGCTGGAGTTGCCTGAAGAATTGTCAGGAGTTCACGATGTGTCCATGTTTCCCAGTTGAATAAGTGCCACGCAGAGATGGCTGATATTCCTTTGAGAGATACAGTGCCACTGGAAGCGATTCAGTTGGATAGCGATCTGACCTATGAGGAGAAACCAGTCAAGATTCTCGAGTTTGCCAGCAAAGTCACCCGCAGCAAGGTTATCAAGTTTTGCAAAGTTCAGTGGAGCCACCATACTGAAGATGAAGCCACTTGGGAGCGAGAGGAAGATCTACACAAGGACCACCCTCACCTATTTTCTAGCCAACCCGAATCTCGAGGGCGAGATTCATCTTAAGGGGTGTAGGTTTGTAACATCCCAAATTTTCAATTTGGAATGTTATACATTAGATCATCATGCATATCATATTTTAATGCATTTCATTTTGCGATCCTCGGAAATTCTAAGAAACTCAAGGACCCACGAAGAGAGTTGGGGATTTCCCGATTTTTCATATTTGAATTTTATCAAATATCAAAACGAGGATCAATTGTTTTAATTATTTTTCTCTCAAAAATATTTCATGTTAAAAACATATGAGAGGGGATAAAACGACTTCCCCAAAAATAATGAAATATTGGAGGAAAAATATTAAAAACAAATATTTGATTTTATTGCGATTTTATTTGCATAGGAAAAATATGCATTTTTCGAAATTGCGTTTTAGGCCCAAATAAATGTTCATCTTGTCCGGCTTATTTTTAGAGGACGGGGGAAATTTATTCCAGGATTTTTAGAGTCTGTTTAGTATTTCTTTTCTTTCTTTTTCTGCATGTCGGAATTATTTAAAAAAAAGTCAACCGACCTACCGGGCCGTGTCCGGCTGGGACTCCTGGCCCGGCCGGCCCTTATAAGCCGGGAGGCCGCCCCCGCAGCCCAGCCTGAGCCGCCCCGCCGCCCAAACCCTAGCGCTGCCCCGCCGCCGCCGCCGCCACCCGTGCAAACCTCTGCAGAGTGTACAAACTAATCATGGTTAGTCGTGTCCCCGGTTATGGACATCTTGAGTATCTAGTTCTTGGATTATCATGTGGATCTCATCATGCTACTTAATTAATTTGATTGGGTTAATCACGTTCTTAATTGGGATTGAGTTGGAGGTACCTTCTCAATGTTTAACAACCACCATGATAGTAAAATAAAATTTATTCCTTTGTAGTGGGGAAAAATTGGCTTTTCGCAAAACTGTAACCATAGAGCTTTCCACCAGCCATATATGCATGTAGTGATAGCATTATTCTGTTCATTACTCTCTATGTGTTACATTGCTAGCATATTCCATGTGCTGACCCGTTTTCGGGCTGCAACGTTCATGTTGCAGACTTTTCAGACAACGAGTAAGGTGCCATAGGTCGTGGTCTTATACTCAGTGATGCCGTTGGAGTTGATGGACTCACTTTATCTTCCAAGCCTTCCGCTGTTATCGTATTAGATGGCCTTAAGCCATATTTATTGTAATAGTCTCTTTTGAGACATTCGATGTAATAAGTGTGTGATTGCTACTCTGTTATAAATCCTTCAAGTAATGTGCGTGTCAGCATTACCGATCCAGGGATGACACTGATGCACAGAGATTGGACTGTCTGAGGTCTGGTCGCTACACGTCTCCTCCCACCGAACGCACATCACCGGAAATACTGAAATTAACACAAGATAAATGCGAGCATCGGGACTTTAACCTTGGTGGGATCGAGAAACCACTGTCCTCCTAACCATCCAACCACATGTTGGTTAGCACGACAAAATGTATGTGGTGACCGTGATGAGCTTATTCTGAGGTCCAGTGACCATATCGTGCTTTCTCTTCAAATACAATGACCGTAAGTGTCGTCAACAAAATACGGAACACGCATCAAATGCAAAGTCTGTCAGTGTCATCAACAAAATATGGAGACGTATCATGAGCTAGATACCGTATGATCACCACGAGAATGTATACGATGAACGTAATGAGCATATTCTGAAGTCCAGTGACTGTATAGTGCTTTAGCTTGAAATACATTGATCGTCACGCGTGAATGTGTCATGGGCATGCATACTTTTAGAGGGCCGAGAGATAGTTTTTGTGCATACGTGAAAGTGGTGTAGAAAGATGGGCTGTCCGGTGGAAACAAGGAGAGATATGCCCTTCGTTTCTCTTTCCCGTGACTAATATTTTACGAGAATATATAAACATTCACAATGCAGAACAAATATTTTTGGATGCACCATGCAATTAACTTTCATGTATAACATTGTACTATTGTATATGCTTATTTTCTTAGTGGCCAATTGCGTGTGTGCTGTGGTGGGCACATCATTTCTAGTTGTGGTGGGTCAACATGAAGACTCATGGGTCGGTTCCATCCTGCGCGACATATAGGTTGGACCGAGACACGTTGTACGAAGACCCATGTGGAGGACTCGGCGTACAACACGAAGCTGCCAGAGTCGCGGAGGACTCTATCCCCACTGGTGATAAGCCGACTATATATGATTTGTAACCCTAGGCCCCCAGTATGTTATAGAAGCTTGGGGGCTAGTTCGTCGATAGTATACAGACACGCACAATGCTTGGTGTTCACGTGTACTTTGTACACACCCCTATGACTAATATATAGTACCAGGAATAGGATCTTTCTTCAACTGCAAGGGTCCGAACTAGGGTAAAACTTTGCCTCGTATTACCATCCAGCCTAACAGTCAGGGATATCCTACCGAATGATATGATGAAATCATATCTGCCAACTACTAAGAGAGAGGTGTGTCTGGGGGGGCAATGTGTGTGAGAGAGGCCTAAAGATAATGTGCATGCGGGAGACACGTAGGCACATATATGTGCATATAGAGGGCTAGTAGAGACCGTGCGTGTGTATATATGCATGTGAGAGAAATAGTGTTTTCCAACTGAGATTAGTGAAAAGAGTGGTACATAGTAGTCAAAAACAGAGAGAGAAACAGAGAGAGCATGTGCGTGAGACACCCCGACACCCTAAGAGAGATTGTGAGCATGTGTGAAAGAGAAATGCCGATGCATATAAAGTGTGTGCACTTATGTGTTAGATAGAGAGATATATAACGCGTTTGTGAGAACGGGCCGAGGCATAGTGCATCTACGTGTAAAAGGCGGTTCTACGCATTAAATTAAAATACAAATGGCATTATTATTTTTGGATGAGATCATGAATTTTGCAAATTGCGTATGGATGAAAATCGGTCTATCAGACACCCATACTCTATTGAGTTCTAGCATGTGCATGTGTTTATTTCATATTATCGATCCATAGAGTGAGAGCGGTTTGAAATACGGGCAATGGATGCTTTTGCAATTCATATATAAACATTAGTTAGTGCACTCCATGTTGTTAGTGTGAAGCACTTTATACATTTGTCACTTGCATGGATACATTCGAAATTGCTAGCTCCGAAATAGAATACATGTCGAATTCAACATAAAGGGGGTTTCAAAGATTCGAATTCATAGGAAGTGCATTCATCTATTTGAACCCGAAATAATGGCATCTGTAAATCAGATGTAAAAGGGGGCATCAATATTTGTTGTGAGTTTGAACATGCTATATATATTCATACGCATGTCTAACTTTTTTTTGCAACCAAGGAGATTATATCTGGAACCATGCATGAACTGAGGTAAGTTGCATTTTTTTTAACATATACTCGTGTACAATGTATATTCAAATGTACCCCCTCCATTCCAAAATAATCGTAGCTTTCGGATTTTCAAGAGTAAAGAGTTGTGAAGTTTGACAAATCCTGAAAGTTCAACTCAAGAGAACCGAAAACGTTAATGCTTCTGCTCCCAAATATTGAACGAAGCGCCAAATAGGCTTCAGGTCACCCGAAACCGCGCGAGACTAATGTTTGGTGGTAGGAAATTACTGTCCTGACTCTGGCCCGTGTAGCCTATCGGCCCGATGTCTAAAGGTCTAAACCGGGGTAGGTTTGTAACTTCACCAAGATGCCAGTCTCAACCGCCTCCGAGAAGCATTCATACGCCGTGGGCGCCTAAACACCCATGCGCTCGGCCGAAATCTATCCCGCCCACATTTGGGACACCTGAGATTACTGTCCTACCGCCAACCCGCAATATGTCCGAAATTTTAGATGGGGGCAAAGTTTGTAACTTTCCCCAAATTTAAAACAAGCGCGTCTCAAACCGAAACATTGTTTAGTTCCCCGCCTCCCTCCGTTTCCCCATTCATACTCCGTGGGCGCCAAAACGCCCTCTCCACCAGCCGTGAAACCCCAGCCTCCTCCGTCCTCCACCCCATAGTGGCCAATCCACCGCCGCCCTCCTCCATCACGCCGGAGCCGGTACCCCGACGTCGTCGTCCAACGCAACCGCAACCGCAACGCCCTCAAGGACTCAGCAGCGGAAGCCGAGGCAGAGCTGCCTCCACGACGCTGACGCCGACGTGCGCCATACCAGAACCACTCCGACCATGCCACGTGCGCCGACGGCGTCCTGCGCCTCATTGCTGCCGCTGCACCGTCGCAACTGTCCACCACACCGGAGCTGTTCCCGCTACGCCGTAGTTCGCCGCCTCGGATCTGGTTCCCCGCCGCCGACAGACGGCCACCGCACCACACTCAACAACTTGGCCATGGGTTCATCCAAGGCTCAACCGTCCACCACAACTTCTCGTTTCCAGCGAACCACAAGAAGATCGTTGGAAAAACAGAAGGAGGACACAACACTGCCAGCAGAAAGAGGTACTCCTCTTCCCTTATTCGTGCAAATCTTACGTCTCTGCTCACACCGTATTCATCCCACGAAAGAAACTAGTTGAGCGCTTCTTACTGCATCTTCTTCGTGATACTAAATGCACAAGGTTTCCTCCCTTTACAATTTCACCTTTGCTAGAGGTCAGTAGCCCGCCTGGATTTAAATTCAGGGTCAGTCAAACCATAATTAAAAGAAGCAGCACCAGCTTAGGCGCGTGGAGCACCTAGTCCGCCTGTTCGTCGGGGAAGCGGCGCATCGGTGTCTATCATAGGGGTGTGGGGCGCAGGAGCTGCTTGCGCCCGATCTGGAGGTCGGCGGGGCTTGAATAGATGGCCGGGGGGCGGTGCCAAGCACGGCGGTGCGGTGAGGTCGAGGGGAGGGCGCAGGCAGGTGAGGAATACTGGGCCGGTGGTCGCTGGCGTCTCGAGGAAGATCGTCAACACTGACTGGCTGGAGGTAGATGAAGGCGATCTTCCCGTTCTTTGTACATCGGACGGTGCAGAAAAAATGGACTAAACTATTTGCTTTCAGTCGACTGTTATTTTCGTAGAATCCTGTAGTAATTGAGTGTGCATGCATGTTGTAGAGCTATCATATGTCTCCCGTCATTTATTTCTCACCGACCTGCTATCTGCTACCTTTACACTGTACTAATTGTGCACACACTTCACCCATACTCACACTATTGTTTTTTATGCATGGGTATTTCAGACTCTGACGCAGTGTTGATGAATGCAGAAAAGAAAAGACAGAAGTCACTCCAGTGTAATTCGAAGATAAGCACTAAGCGTTTCAGTGCTCTAATGGGTGCAGTGTCAGTAGTTGGAGACAGTAAACGTAGCTATGCAGTTGATGATCTCAATTGCCACACACAACCATCCCAGGTGCTTGCTTTAACTCCGCGCTGTCAAATGTGGTTGCATGTTGCATATGGTGTGTAGCTTGTATTGCTTCCAATTTGGTTAAATTGCATCTGCTTACTTTACACATTATACCTTTGATAATAACATGCCTTCCTATTTTTGATACATACTACATATGTCTATTAACCATGTTTGTACATCAAACTAATGCTCTTTTGTATCCCTCGTCAATCACTTATGATGAGACAGTCACTCGGGTGGGTTACTGTGAGACGCCCTACTCGTTTAAAGAGTGCAGTGTCATCCTCCCCGCATGATTCTCAAGAAACGGCAAGGCTAAATGAAGATAGTCAACATAGCTCTCTAGTTGATCACTGCAATTCCCCCACACCACCATCGCAGGTGCTTGCTCTTACTTGGCAGTGTGATATGTGGTTGTATGTTGCATATGGTGTCTACCTTGTAATGCTTCTAATTAGGGTAAATTGCATCTGCTTAGTTAACACATTATACCTTTGAATATGACATGCCTTCCTGTTTTTGGTACATACTACGTCTTTCTATTAACCATGTTCTTACATCAAACTACTTTTCTTGTGTATCCATCAATGCTCCTAATTTTTTAAATTGCATCTCCTTAGCTTACACATTATACATGTGAATATGACACGCCTTCCTGTTTTTGGTACATACTTCATCTGCCTATCACACCATGTTCTTACATCAAACTACTGTTCTTGTGTATCTTGCGTCTACCGCTTATGATGAGACAGTCACGCGCGTGGGTTAATATGAGACGCAATACTCTTATAAAGAATGCAATTTCATCCTCTCCACATGATTCTCAAGAAACAGCAAGCCTAAATGAAGATATTGAACGTTGCTCTATACCTGAAGACAACACTTCCCCTACACCACCATCACAGGTGCTTGCTCCAACTTCGCAGTGTGATATGTGGTTGCATGTTGCATACGGTGTCTAGCTTGTAATGCTTCTAATTAGGGTAAATTGCATCTGCTTAGTTTACACACTATACCTGTGAATATGACATGCCTTCCTATTTTTGGTACACACTACATCTATGTGTTAACCTTGTTCTTACATGAAACTACCTCTCTTCTGTATACTGCATCACTCACTTACAGTGAGTCACCTTTATTTGTTGCATATTGCATATTATTTCTAGCCTGTTGCCATGTATTGCTTCTAATTTGATTAAATACATTTGTTAGGGCACCCTTTTAATTTGGCAGAGTGATATTGGTTTCATCTTTCATATGGTTTCTAGCTTGCATCGATTCTAACAAGTTCAAGCACCTTGTGCTTAGTTTACACTTTATACATCATACATGTCAATATGTCACGCCGTCCTGTTTTTCATACATATTCCATCCTCCTATCATGCGGCTGCCTTACATGAAAGTAGTGTTCGTCAGTATCATGCATCAATAAGTTCTGAAGAGCAAATTTTATTCTTTTTTCTTGTGGGTTTGACTTGACAAGGCAAAATCAAGAAAGAGGAAGGAAAAGAGTAAGGAAGGCATTGATGGTGGTCCTCTGCAGCAACGTAACAAAGCATCTGTACCGATTCTCCTTGTACTAATAGTGCATTACATGGTCCAAGTCTCCGCTCCCCTACTCCACCATCCAAGATGCTTTCTCTAACTTGGCAGTGTGATATCTGGTTACATGTTGCATATGGTGTCTAGCTTGTATTGCTCCTAATTAGTGTAAACTGCATCACTTAGCTTACACATGATACATGTGAGTATGACACGCTTTCCTATTTTTGGTACATACTATATATGTCTATCACACCATGTTCTTACATGAAACTACTCTTCTTGTGTATCCTGCATCAGTCACTTATGATGGGACACCTTTAAGTTGGCAGTGTGATATTGGTTTGCGTCTTGAATATGATTTCTAGCATGTATTGCCTCTAGTTTGATGAACGCCACCTATGACGAGACAGTTTTAACTTGGCAGAGTGATATTGATTGCAACTTCCATATGGTGTCTTTTAGTGTTTCTAATCTGTTGAAGTGCCTTCTGCTTAGTTACCACATCATAGGTGTGAATATGTCAAGCCGTCCATTTTTTTGTACATATTCCATCCTCGCATCATGTGTTTGCCTTTCATCCGAGTAGTGTTCATTAGTATCATGCATGAATGAGTTCTGAAGAGCGAATTTTATTCCTTTTTCTTATCGGTTTGACTTCACAATGCAAAATCATTACACCTGAAGGAAATTAGTCCGGGAGTGGATGATGGTGGTCCTTCGAAGCAACTCAAACAGGGGGTCTCTAAAGATTCTACTCCACCATCCTCCCAACAAGATTCGCAAGACAACACAAGGCTGGACAGTCAACATAGCTGTGTAGATGATGAGCACATCTCCCCTACTCCACCATCACAGGTGCTTGCTCTAACTTGATACTATTATATGTGGTTGCATGTTGCGTATGATGTCTAGATTGTATTGCTTCTAACTTGAATTGCATCTACTTACTTTACACATAATGCCTGTGAATATGACACGTGTTCCTGTTTCTAGAACATACGTGTACATGATGAGCACATCTCCCCTACTCCACCATCACAGGTGCTTGCTCTTACTTGGAACTGTTATACGTGGTTGCGTTTTCCGTATGATGTCTAGTTTGTATTGCTTTTGATTATGTAGAATTGCATCTGCATAGCTTACAACTTATACCTGCAACGATCACTTACCCATAAGACACATTTAACTTGGGACTGTGATGTAGGTTGCATCTTGCATTGTCTTCTAGCTTGTACTGCTTCTAATTTCTTGAAATGGCACTTACGACGAGACACTTTTTACCTGATAGAGTGATATTGGTTGCATGTTCATATGGTGCCTAGCTTTCATTTCTTCTAATTTTGTTGAAATGCCTTCCGCTTACTGTTTTTTCATACATATTCCATCCTCCTATCGTACGTGTGAATATGAAATGCTGTCTTTTTTTGTATATATTCCATCCTCCTATCCTGCGCTTGCCTTACATCAAAGTAGTGTTCGTCTGTATCATGCATCAACCAGTTATGCAGAGCTAATTTTATTCATCTTCTTGTGGTTTTGACTTCATAAGGCAATATCAGAAAATAGGAAGGAAAAGAGTAAGTTAGGGGATGTTGGTGGTACTCCGCACCGACGCAAACAGAGACTCTCTAGATTTGCCACTGCTACTGCTAATGAAGTTGAAGTCCCAAGTCTACATGATGAGTTCATCTCCCGTACTCCACCATCGCAGGTGCTTGCTCTAAGTTGACAGTGTGATAATTGGTTTCATGTTGCATATGTTGTCTAGCCTGTATTTCTTCTATTTTGATTAAATTGCACCTGCTGAGTTTATACGTTATACATGTGCATATGACATGGCTTTCTGTGTCTAGAATACACTGCATCTATCTATCATACCATGTTCTTACATCAAAGTACTGTTGTTGTGTATCCCACATCAGTAACTCATGATTGGACACTTTTAACATAGCAGTTTGATAGTGGTTGCATCTTGCATTGATTTCTACGTTGTACTGCTTCTAATTTTTTGAATTGCCACTTATGACAAGACACTTTTAACTTGGCAGAGTAATATTGGTTGCATCTTTCATATGGTGTCTAGCTTGCATTACTTCTATTTTCTTGAAAATCCTTCTGCTTAGTTTGCACATCGTAGCTGTGAATATGTCATGCCGTCCTGTTTTTCTTACATATTCCATCCTCATACGGTTGTCTTACATCAAAGTATTGCTTGTCTGTATCATGCATCAATGAGTTCTGAAGAGTGATTTTATTCTTTTGTGTTGTGGGTACAGCTTGACATGGCAAAGTCAAAAAAGAGCAAGGAAAATAATATAGTAGGGAGTGCTGTTACTCGTCGGGTGAAACAGAAAAGGTTCTGCCATCGAGATTCTGCTGGTACTTATAGTGCAGTAGAAGGTCCAAGTCCACCGGCTAAATCTACAAACACAGTATCACCTGCTCCACCAGCTGCAGCATCCGCTTCAACTGTACCAGCATCTCAACGAGTTACTCGTTCGTTTGCTCCGGAACTGGCCAGTTCCCAAGCTGCCTTCACACCTAACACTACTTCCGAAGCACTGCTGACACAACAGGACTTGGCAAGATCAGATGAACCTCATGAGCATCAACACCAAGACGGTACCTGACCGAGTCAAGTTGCAGTTGCATGCTCCTTTATATGTACTCTCATAGTTTGATGTACACTAACACTTTCCATATTCGTTGTTGAACTAGCACCACGGCGCAAGCGGAAACAGACATCAGGGATAATGCTTGACAGATTAACAAAATCTAAAGGAGGAAGAATGGAGATCCATTTTGAGGCAGGTTTAAAAAGGCCACGTGATGCTACAGAGTCAGCCAAGTTAGTATCAGAGGCAGCCGTTGCCGTTAGGTGTCATGCACGTATCCTCCCAACGTGGATCCAGTACAGGAATGAGAAAGACAATACCCAGTTTAACACCTTCCTTGACCATTTATCCGTAAGTAATGTTATTCATCACAATTAGTAATATTGTCTTGCTCTGTCCCATACTTTCTAGCTTCCTCCTAATAAGACTCACATTCTTTTTTCAACAGATGAGGTTCAAGTTGGATCCGAAAGATGATGCAACTAAACAAGCATGCACTCATGTTTTTCAGTCTGCTCTGCGACAGTATCGGTACCACCTTAGAAAATCTCACTTTGAAGGCAAGGCTAACAATGAAATCGCCCAAACATCTCCAGTGGAATATATTACAGATGAAGACTGGACAACCCTCGTTAAACACTGGTCTGATCCAAAGTATCAGGTAGGCTATATATATTTGATCAGACCACATATTGAACTTGTATTTATGTATGTGCCTTACAAGTGTATCTTCTTCTAGGCTAACTGTTTGAAGAACAAAACCAACCGTTCTAAAGTGAAATTCCAACAGACAACAGGATCTCATAGCTATATTGCACACTGCGAGGCTCTTGTAAATAGCTGCTACTTCCTTCTTTTTTTGTGCCATATTATCGTATCTATATTGACTTGTTCCAAATACAGAGGAAAGCCCGTGCGGACCAAAAAGAACCTGAACTGAATGCAGTGCAAATCTTCAAGGATTGCCACACCAGCAAGATGAAGGGCATGAGCACACCAGTTCAAGCCACTGTTGTAAGTTCTTACTCCTCCTGCCTTGAACTGATTGGTACTGTGATGTGTTCATTTAACTACTTGGTTTGCGCCAATGTCAGTTACTCTGTTCACTTTTATACACAGTTGTCTTAACGTATCATTTCACCTTACATGGTTTAAAAGAGATGAAGGATATTCTTTTGGTCTTGATCTGTAATCTAGTTGTTATGTTCACGTGCGCACACAATGATAAAATAGCCTGTTTGTTTTATATCTGTTTGCCCATGATATGAATGATGTCATACTATGTTCATCCTACTTTAAACCATGTCTCTTTATCCTTAGATGTCAACAAATGTGAGGAAATACACAATATAGTAGGCATGCTACATGGACATATGTTCCGAAAGTGATTTTATTATGTAGTTGGCACTACAATACATGCTAATGTATTACAGTAGTTCACCAAAATAAGTTATGTATAAATGTTTAACCTACTTTGTTTGTTTTTGTCTCATTAGTAACTTATCTGGTACACTAATCTACACGTTCAAACTTTCTGGAAGCTATGGAACAAATGATTGAACAGCCACAACCACCTGAAGGTGACGAGGCTACCACAGGCACAATGTCACCTCTTGCTGCAGTGCGTCAGTATCTCCCCACTAACAGTGTAGAAAGCACCTTCTTGCGTAATTCTGGGTTGGTTGTCAAGGTAACCTCGTCCAAATCGCCTACTGAACAAAATCTTCCTACTAGACAGAGTGATATATCTGTGCTCCAGACACAAGTCCAATCCCTAATGGACGTCGTTTCCGAAACAAGAATAGTGGTTGACAAATGTTGTCAAGATATGACTGGTTTTGAAACCAGGCTATCAGACATTCGCTTCGTTGTTCAAGAGCGATGGTGGAAAAAAGGTGAAGATCGTGCTGCTCCATCAGATTCTACAGCGTGAAACATTAGCACTCAGGTCAAATGATCTGTGCTTCTATACATCTGATGGTGCTTTTATCTGGAAGGACTGTAAATTTATGCCAACAGGCCTTTTGTTGTATGGTTGGAATTTATTTTGTTGTGATACAACATTTATTTTGCTGCCATAGGCTGTAGTAATTACGACGCTATTTTTGTATAGTGTAGGTTTATCTTAGTAATGTATTCGTCCGAAAGCTTTGTAGGAGCCCAACATGCCAACATTCGTTGGGCCCATTCCAATTGGGCTAAAAACGATTACGGGCGAAACTGGCATGTAGCCCACTAAAAATATCTGGGCCTAAATGAGTATAAGCTTTCATATTTTTCTGGTAGGAATGTGCCCATAGTGGGCCTTTAACAGGCCTAAACATAATTTGGGCCCTCAGTAAAAATAGGCCCTTTTACAGGTGTAAATATCTCGAGCCCATAAAAAACATGGGCCTTTAATAGACCGAAAGTGAGATTGGGCCCTGATTGTGCCAAATAACCCACTGGTCTTAGCAGGCCGAAATGGTGGCCCATTTACGATGCGGATCTTTGACAGGCCGAAATTCGGACGGGCCGTAAATGCGCTGACCTAATACACGGGCCTTTAACAGGCCGGAACTTCGGTCGGGCTAGATTATCGTCATTTTTATATGGGCCGTTAATGGGCCCGATATGACGTTGGGCCACATATGGCCCATGGTTTTCGTCCGGCGTTAACAGGCCGAAAATGACAACACGCTGAAAGTGGCCCAAATCTATAGTGGGCCTCTAATAGGCCGAATGTCAGACATGGCCGAATATGACCCAAATCCTTCACGGTCGTTTATGGGCCGAAAGTTTTGATGGCCGATAAATGGGCCCAAATGAAGCAGGACCTTTAACAGGCCGGAAATACACCGGGCCGTAATTCGGCCAAATTACTTAGTGGACTATTAACAGGCCAGAAGTGACCATGGGCCGCGATGATGACAAGTTTAGGACAGGCCATTGACGGGCCGATTTGACAGAGAATGTTGGGCCTTTAGCTGGGCCGGCCCATTATGGTCTGCAAAATCTTGGGGGCCTTTAGCTGGGCCGACCCATTGTGGTCCGCTAAATCTTGTGGGCCTTTAGCTGGGCCGGCCCATTATGGTCTGCAAAATCTTGTGGGCCTTTAGCTGGGCCGGCCCATTATGGCCCGCTAAATCTTATGCGCCTTCAGTTGGGCCGGCCCATTTAAACTTTATGGGCCACTTGTGGGCCCGTCCATGTGTCAATTTATCATAGGCCCATCTCGACCATTGGATGAGTGACACATGTGCCAACGTGGAGCTGACGCGTGTATCCGCCGGCCAATGAGAATTTTACACGTGGAAAATCAGCATTGGTCATGGCTGTTAGCGGGTTATCGGATCCAAAACTGGACCTGATAGCTTAACGGCGGTTAACGGGGTCCGTTACGGTGGATGCCACGTGTCGGTCACCCTTGACGAAAGCACTTCTATGACGCGCGATTTATCGTCATGGAAGTGGACACTTCCGTGATGATAATTTTGGTAATGTCATGGAACACTTCTACAACAGCACAGGTATGACTATCTTGATTCTATCATAAAATCGTCATGGATGTACATGCATGACAGAAAACGCGACCTACTGTGACAAACACGTATCAGCACGGAAGTGTATTTCTTTGTAGTGTAACATAGTTTTGCTGGGGGCTCAGCACAACACACCCCTCAAATTAAACTAAGCACGCCTGAAATTAAACTATGCAACTAATCCGGTAGACACTGCATTAGAACCACCATGAGAAACGACACTGCCACTTTACTCGGAGTCCTCGTCCATGTCCTCGACTTCGTCCTTGTCCCTCTTCCTCTTAGCCGATACTTCTTTGCTTGAACCGCACACTTGGCTCTTGCTCTTCATCCAACCCTTGTAGATACTGAAACAAAGGTAGCAATTCATTGAAGTGTAGTGGATGTGGTCTATATCTAGTACATTCCGCTGCCATGCATGACGATGAAATGTGTAATGAGGTTTCTTCAGTTTACCGTATGAAGGATGAACCATGGCTCCTGCCAGGGTCAGCATTGAAGGATGACCATCGGAGGGCAGCAGCCGATTCTTCTGGCGGTCGAAGGGGTTGCCTACAATGAGGCCTATCCGACCCAGGACTTTTTTGTCGTTCGTAAAGTCTACAGTAACGAATTTGACTAGGTCGCTCTTGAGGAAGTTCTTAAAATCCTGGCATTCAACATCGGCATGGCATATATGGTAGACCAAGCATAAGTTATGCACGCAAACCTGGATCACGGCGGGCTTCTTCCTCTCTTCCTCCTTTAGATCCTTCTCTCATCCTAGGACTATGGTGTACTCAACATCTAGCCCAGCGACCCACTCATCATCTGAGTTTTCGAACATGCCTCTGAAGCGAGCAAGGCATCCTTTCACCGTCGCGGAAGAACGGGTGTAGATGACGTCGAACTCATCGCCGGTGATGGTTCTAACCTTGTACTCACCGCCGATCATGGAGATTTGGGACGCCATGGATTTGGGAGGAGGGTTAGGATTAGTGGAACTGCCGTAATGTGAAAGGACGGGACGACTAGGAGCAAACCGCCGTAATATTAAAGGACGTGCGGGGACGAGTAGGAGCGAACTGCCAGCATGCGAATGGCAGGGTAGTGGCTTTCCATTCTCCCATGATACGGGCTTCCGAGAGCCCTTGGATCTGAGATTGAATAGTTGCATGGCGTGATTCAAGACCTATGGGTGAATATCCTATCCTGGAGGGTTATTCTGCAAATTTTCAGCAACTTAGAATGCGACCGTTCGATCTCAGATCCAAGGGCTGCCAGCAGCCCGTATCATGGTCGCACCTACCACGACCGGCACGTCGCTCGCGCGGTCGCGCCCTTGGAGATTTAACACGGTGCATTAGGCTATCTGATGTTGGCATGTCATACATAGTCATCACTTAGTCACTCATACTACAGCAAGGTTAGCTATAAGGTTGGCTATAAGTGTATTTATATTTTTTACTTCTCTCTATCTCTTTCTTCGTACTCCCTTCGTCCCATAATATAAGAACGTTTTTGACACTAGTGTAGTGCCAAAAACGTTCTTATATTATGGGACAGAGGGAGTAGTATTTATTGCATTTGCCAAGGAGTGACCTCTTCCAATGAAATGGTGCTTAGATGAGGTGCTAAGGGCATTAAATGGCTTAGCAATCAAGTCCCCAATGCATAGGTGCTTATTAGTTTTTTGTTGCTAAGTTTGCTTCATTTAATTAGCTATAGACTCAAAATTGTCTTTTCACCTAGGTACACGCGCTTAGCACCGTTTCTTCCTTGGGTCACCAAACTAGTCTCTCTCTTCTTAATTAACTTGCCACATCAGACTTTATGCCTATGTGGCAAGCTTAGCACCTATAGGAGCAAGTAAGTACTACAATAGTGGGCTATAAGCTCGCTTTACATGGCATTTTTGCATATGTGGAGGAAAGAGGCAAAGAAAAAGTGGAGAAGTGGGCTCTCATGCAAGAGCCAGCCTTTACATGGTGGAGCATTGGGAGAGGCACCTGTATGGAGGTGGTCAGGAATCGGGAGACTCACACCGGTCGTAGCGCCGCAGTTAAAATGATAATGGCAAGTCAAATCATGGGGCCCCACCTGTCCAGCAGTAACTCGCTGTCAAATCACACAGCCCTACGTTTACATTAGCCTACTCCCTCATCTTCTCGCGTCTCTGTCGAACCAACTAGGCAGAACTGGCCCGACTACCGCGCAGGGAAAGCCCCGCCCTCGACTTTTAAATAGTATAGTATAATCCCTCCATCTAGGTGAATAAGTCATGTTAGATTGTGCACCGTGACCAAGGTGGAGAGGAAAACGAGAGAACTTAATGTTTATTTGCTAAGGCTAGTTGTAATGGTAGTATCATAGCTAGTACTTCCTCCGTTCCTAAATATAAGTCTTTCTAGAGATTTCAACAAGTGACTACATACGGAGCAAGATGAGTGAATCTACATTATAAATTATGTCTATATACATCCGTATGTTGTAGTACATTTGAAATGTCTAAAAAGACTTATATTTAGGAACGGAGGGAGTATCATGCATGCCAACTAGGCAATTTTGATGAGGTGTCATAGAATTAAATGAAGAAAGAGAGAGTTCAGTATCATATCATGATACCGTATCATAATAAATGCTATGCTACTATGTGTCATGCATGGGAATAAATAAAGTACTACGTGATACTAATATATGATAGTACTAAGCATTATTAATATCATTGCGTGCAACGAACTGACCACTGCATGTCATGTTTGATAGTCTCAAGTCATTAAAAGCATACAAGCCCCACATCTCCTATTGGTTGATTCCTCTATTTATGTCAAAAAAATAAGAAACAACGTGAGAGTTAATGCACCACGCCTATGTGTTTTGGGACTACTATTTGGTTTTCGTAAGATGACTTACTCACCTAGACGGAGGGAGTATTTGATTTGACAGCGGGCGGCGCAGTTCCCGATACGGCTTTAATGCAGACGAGGGAGGGAGTAGCGGTTCCCGAAATGTTGAATGACCAATGCATCCTCCTTCAATTAATGCATGAGGGAAGTAATGGGAGGAGGACCGGGAAAAGAGGCTGCACGATGTGAATGCAACGCAGTTTGCCCTCATATAAAGGCGCCCCTCCATTCCAATGCATCTACCACATCGTACGCACCTAAGCATTTGCCTAAGTACGTACACTAAGCGCAAAAGAGCTCACTCCAGACCCATGGCGGCGATGCGCGCGAGCGGCCATCGGCTGTGCCAGATGGTCCACGACGCCGGCCTGCGGCATGGCGCCGAGGATCGTCTGCATACGGTGTTGGAGACCGGCTGGTGGATGACCGCCGTCAACGCCAACTACGACTCTCAGTTGGACCAGATGATTGTTGCCACCAGCAACAAGTTCACCGTCCTCACGAAGCTCGTTGACAACATCGCCGTACTCCTCCAGCCCGCGTGCCCAGGCTCCTCATTGCCTGTCACCCTAATCGGCCTCCATGGCCGGAACCTCTTTCAAGCACTGGTGGCCCTGCGACTGCCCGCCGACGCCACGAAGAATGTCCACCTGGAGGACGCGCTCGCTGCGAGGCGCCTCGCCCTGCAAGAATTCGTCGACCTACACATCCACGTGTACGAGCAAATCGTGTACATAGGTATCTACAAGGCCAGTGAGGACGCTACGACGTTGGCCTTCCTCAATCGGCTGGAAGCCTTGGATGCCTTTGCTGAGAAGCACCTCGACCTCGCCACAAAAGCCGCCGCTCCTTAGCCGCCAGTCGGTGGCCCGGCGCACTAAGTTGAGGAGGAGGAGGTCGTACGTTGATGGATGCATCTTTCTTCTTGCCTTCTGTAACCACCACTGCGATCGCATCATCGTGGCCTTAATTCTTATTGTGCTGTTGCATTCTCGTTCCAGTCAATACCGACATGTGCGATCCCTTTGCTTAATTATATGCATCACTGTAACTAGTACTCCATCCGTCAATTTATAAGTTGTGCTTACCTTTTCCATCAACTTCGTGCAACGCGCGGGCATCTTGCTAGAAACACTAGAACATGTTGGACCGCGTGTGACCAAACCGACGATGCGCCAACCTAGCTACTACGTACCCTGCTTATCTGGCGGAAATAGCCCCTCCCTAGCGTTTCCAATCGTTATTTCTATCTATCGATCGTGCCAAGGAGCGGAACCAAATGTTACAATTTATCCATGTTTCTCTACTCCTACTCCTATAAAGACTCAGTTGGTGATGGTGGTGTGTCTGCCATCCGTCGTTTCTGACCATTAGATCTGCATCTAACGGCTGTGAGGTAAGTTGTGGCATTTTTGCAACAATAGCCCACTTCTCTGCTCCAATTTGCAGAAAACCCCTTATTATCTTGAAAGCAACCACATCCCTCCCTCACCTCATCAAAACAACCTGAGAAATATATTTTGAGTGAAAAGTACTCCCTCCGTTCCTAAATATTTGTCTTTCTAGAGATTTCAATAAGTGACTACATACGGAGCAAAATGAGTGAATCTACACTTCAAAATATGTCTATATAATCCATATGTGATAGTCCATTTGAAATCTCTAAAAAGACAAATATTTAGGAACGGAGGGAGTAATATATTAGGAGTATATCAAAACAAGAGTGATTTCTTTCAAGTTTGTGAACAAGTACTACTATTCTACTACTTTGGATCCGTCGCAACGCACGAGCACATTGCTAGTAAAAGGAAAAGGCCTGCCGCGTTCGCGTCGCACCCCCACAGGCTCGAGAATCGGGAGTACTCCACGGCCCATCCGGCACGACACATAGCTTAGGGAAGCCGTGTTGCCTAGCATTTTCACTTTCATGTGGGACCGCCGTTGAGCAAACCGACTATTGGCAAACCGCACCCCGCCCGCCGCCGGGTTGGAAAACAGAAACGAGGGGAAGATCTAGCGGTAGCACGGAAGCCAAGAAATTTTGTGTCAGATGGGGCTCGTTGATAGAGTAGGAGCATTCCATGCTAGTACTACTCCTACTAGTACCAAGTTTGTACTATACAACTAGTACTACCACTATACAACTACGGAGTAGTAGGTACGTGCACGACACAACATCGTAGGAACAAAAAACGGGAAGATCTTGTTTTGGGTGATTTATCTTTTTTCCAGTCAACGTAGTATGAATAATATGATGTGGAGGGAACCCATGAAGCTTATGTGGCTTGGTTTCATGGCTACAAAAGGTTAGAGAAAAATAAATAGATAATGTGATTAGAGTGCACTCCACTAAATAGATATACTTTGGATCCATTTCAACGGACCGGCACATCTATATCTATACCCCCAATATAGTGTGTGAAAAACTTTGAAAGTTGGTCGTTGGATGAAGCCAATCCGATGGTACAAAGATGGCAAATCCGAGCACTACTGGTCGTTGGATATCATTCACCAGATTCTGCCACATGTATAATCTAGAAGACTCCATGGTTGAACTTAATTCATGACTAACTTTGCCACAACTAAGCTTAGGCAAAGTTATTAGTTATTAAAAATGAGAGCCACAAGTTGGCAAGCCTAAGGGTATCTTGCCACATTTTTTGTGTGTATGTCATGTGGGGCCTTAGTGTGGTTTGCCTAAGGTGTGGCTTGAACCAAACACTCACCTAAGTTAGTCAAACTTGCCTAACCTTACGTGTGGCAATCTTTGGCAATCTTAGTGGCTGTTTGGTTCCTAGCCACACCTTGCCACACTTTGCCACACCTAACCTTAGGCAAATTTGACCAAGTTAGGCAGGTGTTTGGTTCAAGCCACACCTAAGGCAATGATTTTTTTATGAGTAGTGAGCCCCACATGTCATAGACACGAAAAGTGTGGCAAGATTCCCTTAGGCAAGCCAAAGTGTGGCTAACAATTTGAGCAACTCAACTAAGGCAAGTGTGGCAAGTGTGGCAAAAATCATGTGGCAATATATGGCAAAGATAGTCACAATTCAAACAGCCCTACTAACCAAACAGCCCCTAACCTTAGGCAAGTTTGGCAACATTGTATGATAAAGTGTGGCATTTCTAGGCCTAAAACCAAACAACCCCTGTGTCTGCCACAAAAAATGTGGCTAACAAAATGGGCACCACAAGTGTGGCAAGATTTGGCAAGAAGTTGAGTCTATGACATGTGGACCATGTAGCTAGAAAAGTGTGGCAAGCCACAAGTGTAGCAATGAACCAAACACATGCCTAAGATATTATGGCACGCCTAAGCTTAGGCGTGGCAACCTTAGGCTGCAAACCAAACATCTATACCTATACCCCTATATAGTGTGTGAATAACTTTGAAAGTTGGTCGTTGGATGAAGCCAATCCGATGGTACAAAGATGGCAAATCCGAGCACTACTGGGCGTTGGATATGATCTACATTCCACCAGATTTTGGCACATGTAGAATCTAGAAAACTCCACATATAGAAGCATAATGCACAAACCACCAGAATCTCATGCGTGCAATGCACGTGTACCTTACTAGTAGTTGGCAATAGTAAGAAACAAATTCCGGTTTTGGAAGGAGCTCGTATTGCGGGAGCACCACAAGGCCTGCCGCAGGAGTTACATTTCCCTCTCGGGGCCCACGAGACCGAACTTCAGTGGCTTAGTGCCCGGCCTATGAGTCAATGACATGCGGACCTTAAATGCGGCTGGCTCACATGTCATTCTCATGGTGGTGGCGTGGTTCACGACTCACTCATTCGAGATGAACCAGCCAGTGGTGGCGTGGCCGTGGCGAGGGTGCCACAGCTTGGCGTCGGGGCGTTACGAGGCGTAGATGGCCACATCGGTGGGTACTACCTGTAGTACAGAAGTACTCCAGCCGAGGATTGATGCCCGGGACGAAATGTGTCACAGCCGCTGGATGAAAATTCGATGGTGCGGGAGTATGGATCGGAGCACAGCAGCGGAGCAGGCAAACCGCGTCCAATCGGGTGTGGCTTAGGTAGAAAGTTCATGGTCGCCGCAGTTCAGCTGGCCTGCATGTCATGCACACAAAGGCAGAGGAGCGGTGGGGCCGAGAGGGATGTGGCGCACGTTGGGGAGATGAAGATCCCCTGACGCGAACAATCCTACCATTCTGTCACTGACATGCGGGACCCCCAAGCGTGGGTCCCACCTGTCAGCGAAGGAAAGGCAGTGTAAGGCAGTGATAGCCACGTCAGAGGATCCATGTCCACGTCAGGGGACGTCGTTCCGTGGGTTGGAGCGGCACCGTGGGAATCGCGTGTGGGTGTGGCAGTGGTAGAAACAAGAAACGTGATGGTCGCCGTGGTTCAACTTCCATGGACAAGCTGTCATGTATGCTGACACATGTATATCGAAACTAGAGTGTTTATATTTCAAGCACGTGAACAAGTATTATTCTATTACTTTGGATCCATTGCAACGCACGGGCCAGCACATTGGTAGTAGTAGTGTCTATCTCTATCTCTAGAGGCCTTCCCTCATTCATCCATTTCTCTCACAAGATAAACTACTCATACAAATGCATCTTGATGTTCCATGGAACGCACGAGGATGTTTCCTTGGGGGTCTCTCCAGCATGGCGTGGCCGTAGTTGCAAGTTGACGCCCCTTGAGATGGCGACGTTGAGGGGCACTCGGATTTCCTCCGATGAGCAGGTAAGATGAATTTGATCACGTAGTAAATGCATTTTAAAGACTACTTCCATGTCCATTTCCTAATTCTCCCCCTGCCCACCATTTCACAGGTTAGGCTCGGTGCGAGTGGAGATTGGCTTGCATATGTACGGGAGGGTACCAACATCAACATGCACAACATTTACAATGATGACACCGTTCCCGTAGAACCTTTGTCCAACATTGGGATCAACCATGCAACGGGCCACTGTATGAATTGGTACGATGGAACCACGGTGAGATTGAATAAGATAGCACGAACCTTGCACACGGCGGTCAAAGGGGGACCATGCTGTCTGCGGCCGATTTGTTGCCGTACGAGTACGAAGACGCTGTGATCCTTTCTAACCGCATCTTCGCGGTGACAAACCAGGGGACTTATTTCATATGGGACACATCCTACGATATACTCACTCTCTCCCAGTTTATTTGTTTTGAATCTTTTCATTTTATAAGTTTCAAATTCAAATTTAGAGCTCCCCATCACATGTTGAGATTACAATGTCCATTAAATCATTGCGTGCATGTATAGTAAAGAACCAAATCTCAAGTTTGGCACGAGTTCGTGCAGCGGTCGCACCACAAGGCCTGGCGCAGGAGTTACATTTCCCTCTCAGGGCCCTCGGGACTGAGCTTCAGCGCCTTACTACACCTGCCTTTGAGTCAATAACATGTGGACCCGATAGGTGACTGGTCCACATGTAATCCTCCCGAAGGCAGAGGGGCAGTGGAGTCGAGAGGGGTGAGCCGCAGGTCGGGGGACGTGTGATGTCATGGGTTCGAGCGGCGTCGTGGGAATCGCGTGTGGCTGTGGTAGAAACTTGATGCTCGTCGCATTTTAGTTGGCCCACATGTCATGCAAACAAAGGCAGAGGGGCCGTGCGGCCGAGAGGGGTGAGGCGCACGTCCGGGGACGTGGTGCCGTGGGTTGGAGCGGCGTCGTGGGAATCGCGAGTGGCAGTGGATGAAACGTGATGGTCGCCGTAGTTGAACTTCCATGGACAAGTTGTCATGTCTACGGACACATGCATTGCATACCGATCACTGGAAGGAGTAGTAGAGAAAGCTATGCAGATAAATAGTTCCTTATAGTCAAGTGGACCCACGCTACTACTTTGTTCCAAAGACATGCACACCATCGAAATAGTCCATCTATATCAATATACACCGAGAGGGAATACTTTTTTTTACAAGAGAGGAAATAGTTCATCCATCCATAATGCCCTCCTACTGGTGCAACCTTTTCTTCTTCTTCTTCTTCTTCTTCTTCTTCTTCTTCTTCTTCTCATTTTCTGTGGGAGACAGCTTCGGAACCAGCTCTTTGGACCTTGCAGCTATCTCGAAACTCACACGGGCATCGAGGGCAGCATATTTTATCTGCTCGTCCGTCAAGGGATAATTCTCCTATCCAGACAACCTTAATGCCACCGTCTCGTCACCCTTCTGAAGATTTGTACTGAGCACAAAATTTGCTACGTCGAATAGGGATGGTGTCTGTTTATCACAATTTTCTACAGGAATTTTGATTCTGGTTTGTAGGTCAGTGATGCTTTTCAAATCAAGGTTGTACGGCTCCAGCTTCTGTTTGTCCCCTTCGATGGCTGCCCCACAGAAGTATATGTCCTCCCAAGACAAGAAATCGTGAAGCTCACCTGGTATGGAGGGCACGTGTATGACGTGGTACACCAAAACATCATCTTCGAGGCACAGCTGAAGGATGGCGGCGCGTTGGATCTTCCCAGTGGCACACTCCATGTACTCTGCGTCGAGACCGATGACCCTCGGCTCTACCTTTTCGAGGGAGTTGGATACATTGTTGATCCACTGCCGAACAACCCTTGGGTGGACGGTGACGGTGGCAACTGTGCTCAACGAGCCTTCGATGAGGACATGTTGGACGCTAAAAACCTGCATCTTGATCTCTTTCGCCATTTGGAACCGCTGGAACGGAGGGCTATGGTTTGGAGAATTAGGATTAGATGGCTAGTCTAACTGAAGTAGTAGATTGTTATTTAAAGAGGATGTGAACATAGTGGGGTTTGGATGCAAATGAAGACGAAGGGGAGGTGAAGAAGCCTAGGAAAATCGGTTCCCGATGGAGAAGTAAATGGGAGAAGTGGCGTGCAGGCAGTTGATTAGACGGCTAGGTAGTCTAAACGAAAAGGCTATGTGGGTAGACTGAGGAGTCGTACCTGTTCGTGTATGTGCCCATCCTTCTTGATAGGTGGGACCTATGCAAACAGATAAAAAAATGTGTCGTACTTCCTCCGTCTAGGTGACTAAGTCATCTTAGGTTGTGCACCGTGACCAAGAAGGAGGGGAAAATGAGAGAACTTAATGTTTATTTGCTAATTAATAGCATTGCATACAATGAACTGACCACTGCATGTCGTGTTTGGTAGTCTCAAGTCATTAAAAGCATGCACACCCCGAATCTCTTATTAGTTGATATGTCAAGAAACAAGAAACGAGGTAGAAGTTAATGCACCGCGCCTAAGTGTTTTGGGATTTTTTGGTTTTCACAAGATGACTTACACACCTAGACGGAGGGAGTAGCTGGTTCAGATGGATATTGGTGCGTGCGTGGGAGACACAACATTCTCTGGTTAAGGAATACTCCCTCCGTCTAGGTGAGTAAAGTCACCTTATGAAAATCAGGTTTTCCCAAAACCTTTAGGCGTGGAACATTAACTTCCTGCTCGATCCCCTCCCAGCCTCGTTACCAACGTTCTCTTCGTCTGCTGCCGCGTTCTACCTTTCCATTTTTCCTCTTCTCAAGTGTGGAACGATCTGCATGCCGTCCTCGATGCACCAGAACGACCACTGCATGCATCGCGGTAGGGCGTTGATTGGGCCTGCTTGGAGAGCTGAAAAGGCATCCGTATAACTACGTATTAATTGCTGAATTTGCTTCCATTTGTAACAGTGCCGTGGTTGGAAGTTTTGCTCGTCCCGGTGCTCTTTCTCGTCCAATCTATAGCCACCTAGGTCGCGCTCACCTAGACGGAGGGAGTACACGGTTATCCTCATCAAAGGCCCATCTTCGCGCTTCCGCATGCACGAGAATTTGGTTCTGCTCGCAATATGGATGATACCTGGAGGATGAAGTGAACAGGCATGCTAGCACGGGAGACCTATTTCCGCTATACAATACTGGAGTACTCATGTTCCTACTACTACTACTAGTAGTAGTAGTAGTAGTAGTAGTAGTAGTAGTAGTAGTAGTAGTAGTAGTACAACTGTGGTACACTTGATGGTCAAAATACTATTCATCCGGTCCTCACAGTGAAGTGACAACACCCTACGCCTGACACTAGTCCAGGCGGCGTGTTCGGGTTACCAAAGTCAGCCACACCCACATTAGCATGCCTCGCCTCGTCTCCCTCTCCCCTCCCATTGCACCACTCCATCTCCATCTCCATCTCTGTCTCCGTCTCCATCTCACTGTGCCCCCGTGTACCGTCGTCTCGCTCGCCTCCCCTAGTACCACTATTCCCTCGCTAGTCGCTCCAGCACCGACAGCCTTCTCCCCCGTAAATCAAGCCCCCAAAAACTCCCACCTTCCAAACTCCACCATGGCCGAACGCGAACCGCGCAACATCCATATGAGCCGCGATTGGAGCAACCTCCCCAGTGACATCCTCGACCTCTGTTGTTCGTGTATGGATATGTTGAGCGCCCTGCGGCTGGCTGCATGCTCGAGGGACATGCACACGGCCATCACCGAAGCGAGGCCTAAGCTTTTCAAGACACCCTGCTTGCTGCTATCTGGTCTTGCGAGATTGGCTCACCATGATACGGAGGCGTACATGATGCCCCTCGACTTCAATCCGATCTCCATTAGCCGAAACTTCTTTCCAGGTATGTAGTGGGTCGCCGTACATCATTTCCCTCGACTTCGATCTGATCACCATCACCCAAAACTTCTTGGCAGGTATGTACTGGGTCGGCATGAACTCCCACTAGATGGCTGCCTTCAGAGATGATGGTAAAAAGTTGGTGCTCGTGAACTTCCAGACCTCCCATGAGAGTATCCTTCCTCCGTTGGATTATATAGAGTTTTACCATCGCGGTCCAAGTCATCTAGATTACCACGTCAGTTCGACGGACCTTGTTTTGCAGAAGATTGTAATCTGCCAAGTGCCCACACGACATGCGAATTACGCAGACTTCAAGCTAATTGCCTTGTTCGACCGCGGACTCGCCTATCTTTACGCCGGTGCCTTCTTTAGATGGAGACAACTCAGCTCGCAGTGGATCATCGTCAAAGCTGATACACACTTCTGTGATGCTATTGAACACAATGACATCATCTACGCGATCAACAGAGCATATGGCACCACGTATTGCTGGGACGGCGCATGTAAGTTGTTTCCGTCGCATGTTAATGATGACGCCATGACACTGTTTGAACTTTTTGTGATGATTGGCATATCCCTGTTTGAGCAGAATTTGAGTAGAACTATGGCAATGTATTAGAGATGCCGTAAATCAGCTATATTTGGAATGAGTTAATTCATGCGATTGTGACCATGTCATTACAGCCAATTTGTACCCCTGAATAATCAAACGGTTAGGATATATGGATATTCTCCTTATTTTACAGTAATCTATATACTACTACTAAATATGAGTGTGTATCGATGGCCATGTTACTTTCCTCATTTTCATGATGTAGAAACATGCACCACACTCTTGGTTTCATCTAAACATACATTAGGGAAGTAAGAGAACTCTATATTTGGAAGTAGTGAAATCCTGTAATGCTTATCATGTGTACATACCTATATTCGCCCTTCAGCAATCAATGGCTAGAATAATATCCTCACAAAAATTTTACCCACAGAACACGAGTATATAACAATGCATGGTCTGTTAGTTACCTTGAAGAATTTGTTTGTGAGGACAGAACATGATTACATAACATGCATGACATGGTAGTGTCCTGTGAAGAATCGATTGCAAGATAACATGAGTATAACCATGCATGGCACTTCTATATTTTCAAACCCAGTATACATTTCCCTGTATTTTCCTCCCAGTTTCAACAGGGACATATCAATGATGTTTCTTGTATTATCCTACTCATACTTTGAACAATGCTGATCTGACATTAACAATGCTTGTTCTTTTTGATATGATGCAGTGCCCCTACAGTTATTGCCCTTTGTAATCACGCCACCTTTGCTAAAAATAGGGAAGCACAACTGGTCCTCGCTCGATCAGACGACGGCAAAAGACTGATGATCATTCGGACACATGAGCCGGAAAAGTTATATGGCAAAAACCCAACTGTATACAAGCACCGTGAAATACGCCAGTATCCGGACAGTGGCTGTTACGTCTATGAGCAGGATACCAGCTTGTTGGGGCCTTCAGGATATTTTAGTTGGAGGCAGATAAACAGCCTTGGTTCACACTCTTTGTTTCTCGGACTCAATTATCCGATTAACCAGGAGATCACCGTTGGCAAGGACCTTGATGGCAGAGAGGCTCTGTTTGCTATGGAAAACTGTGTCTACACGGCGAGCCCTAGGAGTTCGGGAGCAAACTCCCCTGATTGTCAATGATACAGCCTGCACCCAAAAGAAGGTGAGCATGACAAAGGTATCCGGGTTAACTTTGATCCTTGGATGTCTCAATTACGACAGGCAGTGATGTGGTTCAAGCCTTCAGGGTGATAGGTAATTGGGCTGTTGCATCGAAAGGGTGGAGTACTGGTGTCTCCGGATCACTGGTCGCTGAAGCGGGGTTGCAAATTATGATGGTGTTGGATCATCTCTTCGAATGATTTTGTTGCCTTTGCTGCTAGTTTTGGATGGGTAGTCTTTCTTTTGTTATGCATATTCCTTGTCATTTGGATCATCCTCGTCTATGTCACTCTTACTATGTAATAGTTGCCTCTGTTTAGAATGTCATTCTCATCTGGATCACGAGAGTCTGAGCGCTGCAGATGGGTGTGTTTTGGTGGTGTAGCAAGACTTCTTATGAACTATCATGTCTTGCTGTTTATGTCAGTAGTAGTCACTAGTCAGTGTTTGAATGTTGTATATATCGTTGTTTCGAACTGTTTATTGTCTCGAACTACTGGTGGGCTAAATGAGGGCATCACCATTCTCCAATGTTCAGAGTATATCTCCCTTTTTGAGTTGTATAATTTGAGCTCAGTGTCTTTTCGATGATGTACACTTGTTTGGGCCAGTGAGGTGTCGTTGAATATGGGCCGAGTAGTAACGCAATGCCAAGTAGGTCAATTATGACTCTCAAGTCGGGCTCTCAAAAGATACTCAAAAAAAGGCCGGGCCTCTCCAAAAAAGAAAGAATAAGGACTCTTAGACCAACATGTGGGCGCCACCGGTGTTTTCGTGCGCTTGCACGCCGAGAGCATATTGGCGCGTATTCGAAATTCATGCTACCTTTTCATCCCCAATCTCCCGCCCCTCCCCCACCTCTGGAATCTCGATTCCTACTCCAGTTCCCCCAAATCCCCTTCCTGTACTCCCTGTACTCAAGCGCACTATCATGTCGCCGGTCAACGTGGATCTCCGAGCCGGAGATCCTGAGGTCCGTCCTGCCTTCGGTCGCTGCATGCTGTCGCTCAACAGTGGCATTGCGGCGCTTGATGACCAGTTTGCCGGCAAAGTGCTGATAGTAACCATCAACGGCGACCGGCCTCCCGTCTCGCCGGACGACCCTGTCAAAGCTCTTGGCACTGCGCACGGCATCCAAATAAGTGACTTGCTCGTCGAAGTCTATCCGCCACCGGCTGATTTCTTCGTCAGGTTCCGGACAACTTTTGACTGCAGTCGTGTGTTCGAATCTTCCTGGCGTTTGTTCTGCGATGGCGCGCTGGTGACCTTTGATCGGTGGCACCCAGGATGGGGCTCGGTGCCCTCTGAGCCTAAGTTTTTACAAAGCTTACCTTCCACGGCATGCCTCGACGTACTTGGAACAGCGAGTCCATGAATGAGCTTATCAACGACCTTGGAGGTGAGCTCGTAAGTATGATGTGATGGTGGCCCGATCTATCGATGAGAGTGGGGATAATTATCGATTTGGTGGATTTTGACCTTGACGATTCGGCTATACCGTACCCGACGATACGCCTCGACAATCGCTAAACCAATCTCCGATGGTTATTGACCTTGCCGTAGGCACGATCAACCTGAACAACGAGGTTCGAGTTCCTGCAAGAAATCGAAGAACCGGCAAGAACAAAGGTGAATTGCAATCTGAAATTGCGGATGAAAAATTAAGCACATGAACTAGATCAAAAGTTGGGGTTCCACTGTGGATCTGACAAGGCGGTAGTCCTACACGTCTCGTAGATGCGAAATTGTAGCGATGGCTAGACAATACAATAAAACCCGAGTCTAAACCCTAACCTAGACTAGCTATTTATTAAAAGGCAATGATGCGGTCGAAACGTTTCGCTACTGCTTCCGGTCGAAGGCGGTATGTTTTGTCCATGAATCGGACTGCGCGTCGTACGTAGCTGGCCTTCCTGGAAGTTGCGCCAAGCACCTGGTGGCGTGGCCGAAAGCCAGAGGCCCACCCACGTGGTGATGTTGGCCCGTTAATCCAAGTCCCTTGGTGCACTTCATGCATGTACATGGATGGGACGTGACATGCATGCAAGAATGTTGCTCCATTTGATCTGAATGCACACTGTCTTCATCTTTTATCTCTCTGTTATTCCTAAGTACAAGTAAATCCGAATATGAGCGTAATATTATATCCTCATTAGCCAGATCATATTTATAAAGGAACGATAGTACCTGGCCATTTATTTGTCTCGCGCGTGCTCTAGTTATAGGTCCGGATGGCATAACTGATGTAGGAGTGGCGAAAGGTGTAACTGCGGCAGAGATGTCCTGATCATCCCCCCTTCTTGAATCGAAATCATCCTCGATGGTATTTCTTTGTCCTCACCCAAATAAGGCTTTAATTCTGCATCATTAAATGTGGGACTAACCTGAAATTCTGCAGGCAAATCAAGCTTATACGCATTCTCATTAATTTTTTTCTATCACCTTAAAAGGTCCATCTGCACGAGGCATTAACTTTGACTTTCGTAAATCAGGGAAGCGGTCTTTTCGCAAATGTAACCATACTAAATCACCTGGTTCAAACACAATACTTTTCCTACCCTGACTACCAGCAAGTTTATACTTGGCATTCATGCGTTCAATATTTTTCTTAGTCGTCTCATGCATTTTCAATACTAATTCAGCAACGTCTTTAGCATCAAGGTTTACCTTCTCCGAAGATGGAATAGGTAATAAATCAATTGGTGCACGAGGTATAAATCCATAAACAATCTCAAAAGGGCATAACTTTGTGGTAGAATGAACTGAACGATTATAAGCAAACTCTACACGAGGTAAACATTCTTCCCACATTTTTAAGTTTTTTTCAAAACAGCCCTAAGCATAGTAGACAATGTTCGATTAACCACTTCAGTTTGACCATCTGTTTGAGGATGACATGTAGTACTACATAAAAGCTTAGTCCCCAATTTTGTCCACAACACCCTCCAAAAGTGGCTAAGAAATTTTGTGTCACGATCAGAAACAATTGTATTTGGCACACCATGCAAACAAACTACTTCGTGAAAGAACAAATCAGCAATGTGAGTAGCATCGTCACTTTTATGACAAGGTGTAAAATGTGCCATCTTAGAGAATCTATCGACAACAACAAATATACTATCCCTTCCCCGTCGTGTTCTAGGCAGTCCTAATACAAAGTCCATAGATATATCTTCCCAAGGAGTGCTAGGAACAGGAAGAGGCATATATAAACCATGTGGGTTTAGTCGTGACTTAGCTTTTTGGCATGTCGTGCAGCGTGCAACATATCTCTCCACATCCCGTCTCATTTTTGGCCAGAAGAAATGACCAGCAAGGATGTCTTCTGTCTTTTTAACACCGAAATGTCCCATAAGTCCTCCGCCATGTGCCTCCTGTAACAACAAAAGACGAACATAGCTATCTGGGATGCATAGCTTATTAGCACGAAAAGCAAATCCGTCATTAACGACGAACTTGTTCCAAGTTCTACCCTCTCTGCAATTGAGCAAAATATCTTTAAAATCGACATCATTAGCATATTGCTCTTTTATAGTTTCAAGTCCGAAAGTTTTGAAGTCAAGTTGTGATAACATGGTATAGCGCCTAGACAATGCATCGGCAATAACATTCTCCTTCCCTTTCTTGTGCTTAATAACATAAGGAAAGACTCAATAAATTCAAACCATTTTGCATGTCTACGGTTCAGTTTGCTTTGACTTCTAATATGCTTGAGTGATTCATGATCAGAATGTATGACAAACTCCTTAGGCCATAAATAATGTTGCCATGTCTCCAAAGTCCGAACTAGTGCATAAAGTTCTTTATCATATGTTGAATAATTAAAACTAGGCCCACTGAGTTTTTCACTAAAATGTGCTACCGGTTTGCCTTCTTGCAATAAAACACCGCCTAAACCAATGCCGCTAGCATCACATTCTAATTCAAACATCTTATTAAAATCAGGTAATTGCAGCAAAGGGGCGTGTGTAAGCTTATCTTTAAGAGTAGTGAAGGCTTCCTCTTGTGCGTCGCTCCAAACAAATGGCACATTTTTCTTTGTGAGCTCGTTGAGCGGCGCTGCGATGGTACTAAAATCCTTCACGAACCGGCGGTAGAACCCAGCAAGTCCGAGAAAACTTCGTACCTGTGTGACCGAGTTAGGGGTCGGCCAACTCTGGATCGCTTCAACCTTGGCTTTATCAACTTCAATTCCCTGTGCTGTCACAACATAGCCAAGAAAAGTGACTCGATCCGTGCAAAAAGTGCACTTCTCGATGTTACCAAATAAACATGCATCACATAGAGCAGAAAAAACAGCACACAAATGGTCCAAGTGTTCCTCTAGTGACTTACTATAAATCAGAATATCATCGAAGTATACTACCACAAATCGTCCAATGAAAGCTCGCAAGACTTCATTCATTAGTCTCATGAAAGTACTAGGTGCATTAGTCAATCCAAAAGGCATAACTAACCACTCATATAAACCAAATTTAGTTTTGAAAGCAGTTTTCCATTCATCACCTAGTTTCATACGAATTTGATGGTAGCCACTACGCAAGTCCACTTTAGAAAACACAACTGAGCCACTGAGTTCATCAAGCATGTCATCTAATCTAGGAATAGGATGACGATATCGAATTGTTATATTATTGATGGCTCTACAATCAACACACATACGTGAAGTACCGTCTTTTTTAGGAACAAGTAAAATTGGTACAGCACATGGACTAAGGGATTCCCGAATGTAACCTTTTTCGAGTAGTTCTTGAACTTGTCGCTGAATCTCCTTAGTCTCCTCAGGATTAGTCCGGTACGGCGCACGGTTGGGTAATGAGGCGCCAGGTATCAAGTCAATTTGATGTTCAATTCCTCTCATAGGTGGCAGCCCCGGTGGTACTTCCTTTGGGAAAACATCATGATACTCCTGCAAAAGGTTAGCGACAACAGGAGGCAAAGAAGAAGGCATATCCTCAAATGAAAACAAAACTTCTTTGCAAATAAGAGCATAACATTCATCAGTATGAGCATCTAACTCAAAAATTTCAGCACGTGTAGCTAAGAAAGAAGCACCTTTCAATTTAATTTCTTTAGATGTGCTAGGATCAGATTTGTGCATCTTATTAAATTGTTCTAACTCATCAACAACTTTCTGATTTTCAGATTTAGTACGCTCAGTATTTGTGTTTCTACTAGCCCTAGCAAGATCATCTTTTAAAATTTGCTCAGGAGACATAGGGTGTAGAATGATTTTCTTTCCTTTATGTGTGAGAGTGTACTGATTAGTTCTACCATCATGTAAACATTGTTTATCATACTGCCATGGCCTTCCTAGTAACATAGAACAAGCTTGCATAGGCACAATATCGCAATCAATAGTATCATGGTATGAACCTAAAGAAAAAGGAACTCTCACCATGCGTGTTACCTTTACCTTTCCACCATCATTAAACCATTGAATGTAGTAAGGTTGTGGATGTTGTCGCGAAGGTAGGGAGAGCTTCTCCACCATGTCAATGCTTGCTAAATTGTTACAACTCCCTCCATCAATGATTATGCGAACGGAACGCTCCTTGACGACTCCTTTGATGTGGAAGAGGTTGTGACGTTGATCCTTCTTTGCTTTGACAATCTGAGCACTAAGTACACGATGTGATATAAGACTCATGTACTTATCGGCGTCGTCAGCGGTCACATGTTCTTCCTCTTGCTCCGGTCTTGTGTCATCGTCTTCATGTGCAGCAAGCAAGGCATATGTGTCTTCATCAAAATCACTAGCGGAGTCGTACTCGCCGTCTTCACGAATGATCAATACACGCTTATTAGGACACTCCTTCATGACATGGCCAAATCCCTTGCAAGTGTGGCACTGGATATCCTTTGTTCTTTTGGAGGAAGCGGACGATGACGACGAACTTTTTGTTGGAATTTGTGTAGTACTTTTCAGTGGTGCCGAAGTGTGTGATGCTGAAGTTGATGAAGAAGACCCCGGTCGAGAGGTTGCAGGTGCTGTTGTAGAGGTGCGAGTAGACGGGGCAGCAGGGGTGCGCGGCGCCCATGTGGAAGTACGACCTGTAGAAAAATGAGAACGTATTCTCGAGCGACCCTGCACTTCATGTTCAGCATGTATAGCAAGATGGAATAAACGGGTCATTGAATGATAATCCTTATAAGCAAGTATGTCATAAATTTCTCTATTCAATCCACCCAAGAACCTAGCCATAGAGGCTTCCTCGGTCTCAACTAAACCACAACGTAACATGCCCATTTGCAATTCTTGATAATAGTCTTCCACAGATTTAGATCCTTGGTTCAACCGTTGTAGTTTATTTAGCAAGTCACGTTCATAATATCCAGGAACAAAACGGTGACGCATTACTAATTTCAAAGCTTCGCAAGTGGTAGGAATATTATTAGGATGTTTACGACAATGTTGTCTCCGCCAAACAGAAGCAAAATCACTAAACTCACTAGTTGCAGCCCTAACTCTTTTATCATCAGGAAAATCATGGCAAGCAAATTTTTGATCAACTAGTAATTCCCAGTCAAGATAAACATCTGGATCATATTTCCCATCAAAAGGAGGCATGACAAATTTAATTCTACCCAAAGAATCGTCATGGCCATATACCTGAGGACGCCGGTGTCGTCCCATACCTTGTTGATTATTGCGTAGTCGACGATGATCACGATCATTGTTATCATTAACTGCATCAGGATCCTCAGAATCACCATCATAGTTGTCATCTTGGATGTCGTCGGCTATCGAGTTGGCGTTGCGAGGACGGGGCTGGTCGACGGCATCGGTGTATGAAAGAGGGTGCCTCGGGTCTCCTGGGGGCACCCGACAAGCTCGTTGTAGACCTGTGCTGGTGGCTGGAAGACGTAGAGCGGGAGTGGAGGTGCCACCCAGACGGGCATCCTGGGCATCGAGACGTTTCATAATAGATGCAAGTGTTTGATTGAACGTCTCGTTGCTATCCTCGATCGACTTGAGACGCTTATCAAGTGCGCCCTCGAACGATGTGAACCACTCGGTGTATGCATGCACATCCTCCTCAAGGCGTGCGACCGTGGCTTTCATGTTGTCTTCGTCACCTGCCATGGTTAGGATGAAACAAGAACAAAATCACAAGTATATTGCTCCTACAATAACTATGGTGAGGCGGTGGAAAATGTCTCTCAACTCTCGAGCAATTACCAAGCTCTTACCAATTGTTACCGTGCTGCAGTGGTTGTCGGCCGTTAGCGATGTCAAAAGTTATCAAAAGATTGATATAGCGATTACCAAGTGACCGAACAGGGTACAATATAGGAAGTGGAGCTTGGTGAAGGTTTCCGCGACTCACAATATGTGGCACAATTAAGCAAAAAGTAATGCAAGCTGAATAATTGCTCAAACTCCTAACTAGTGCTGGCAGTCGACTAGTAATAGTAAGAGATAAAACAATCTAAACCTAGATACTGAATCAAGGGAGTGAAAACCAATAACGAAAATAGCTCTAAATAGCTAGATATAAATGAGGTACAAACGTAGCGTATGACGACAAGAGCAGAAGATGTGCAACAATTATCACGTATATGCACCAAGTAACAGTTCTGAACAGCAAGAGATATTTCAAAAGATGTGAACCGGCCGGAACTTTGCAAAACCTTTTTTCTTCCTTTTTTTCTTCTTCTTTTTTTTTCTTTCTTTTTGCTCTTTTTTGTTCTCTGTTTTTTTTCCTCTTTTTTTTCGGACCGGTTGCTAGCACAAGTCACGGACAGAAATTAAGTCACAAGAGAGAAAAAGAAAAACAATGCAAGGCTACTGGACAAAGTGCTACACGAGCTAGCTATAAAAGCGCTGGTGTTTGAGATTAGTCAGGACTAGTATATGAATGGATAGGAACAACCTGATGGAGGTGTGACGCGTGAAGGCAGACACCGATGGATAGATGTCTGGTCACTCGCGTACGTGTGGGAATAATAGCGCGGAGGGCAGACACTGGGTGGCTGATGTGTGGGCGAACACGCGAGACGAGGCTACACGTACGCACGCGTAGGTTGACCGAGTCTGGAATACTGTGTCGTGGCGCAAAGCCTGTACGCGTGGAAAACGATGCGACTTGTTTTTTTATTTTTCAAATTACGAACGAACTGGCGGCGGAAAATATGATGGACAAAAACAAGGTTCGATCTAGTAGATGATTATCTCCCAAAACAAATCTAAACCAGCACTAATTCTAGGATGAATGCAACCAACAATTCAACTACGCAAATACTAGATGCAAAAATTGCTAAAGGCTAAAAAGATAGGTGTAATGGATGAACTAATCTATTTTTTGGTTTTTTCGTGGGTTTATAGGACCGAAAAATAAACTAAACTACGAAAACTATAAATCTCGCACCGATGAGCCTGAAAACTGATACCACTTGATGTGACGGTGGCCCGATCTTTCGATGAGAGTGGGGATAATTATCGATTTGGTGGATTTTGACCTTGACAATCCGGCTATACCGTACCCGACGATATGCCTCGACAATCGCTAAACCAATATCCGATGGTTATTGACCCTGTCGTAGGCACGATCAACCTGAACAACGAGGATCGAGGTCCTGCAAGCAATCGAAGAACCGGCAAGAACAAAGGTGAATTGCAATCTGAAATTGCGGATGAAAAATTAAGCACATGAACTAGATCAAAAGTTGGGGTTCCACTGTGGATCTGACAAGGCGGTAGTCCTACACGTCTCGTAGATGCGAAATTGTAGCGATGGCTAAACAATACAATAAAACCCGAGTCTAAACCCTAACCTAGACTAGCTATTTATTAAAAGGAAATGATGCGGTCGAAACGTTTCGCTACTGCTTCCAGTCGAAGGCGGTATGTGTTGTCCATGAATCGGACTGCGCGTCGTACGTAGCTGGCCTTCCTGGAAGTTGCGCCAAGCACCTGGTGGCGTGGCCGAAAGCCAGAGGCCCACCCACGTGGTGATGTTGGCCCGTTAATCCAAGTCCCTTGGTGCACTTCATGCATGTACATGGATGGGACGTGACATGCATGCAAGAATGTTGCTCCATTTGATCTGAATGCACACTGTCTTCATCTTTTATCTCTCCTTTATTCCTAAGTACAAGTAAATCCGAATATGGGCGTAATATTATATCCTCATTAGCCAGATCATATTTATAAAGGAACGATAGTACCTGGCCATTTATTTGTCTCGCGCATGCTCTAGTTATAGGTCCGGATGGCATAACTGATGTAGGAGTGGTGACAGGTGTAACTGCGGCAGAGATGTCCTCATCAAAGTATGTTTGTTCCTCCAGACAACTAGGCTCTGACGGTTATGGCATGGATGAAGAAGCCGTCCACCATAGCGAAGGTGATTGGTGTTGAGATACCGGTGCAGGAACCGGGGTTGTACTATTCGTCGCCACCAAGGCCGCCGCGGACCACGTTAGGGATGTACCTGTATCGAGTGTTCGTGCATGTCGAAGAAGTGGTCAATCCATCAATCAAAGTCCTGCCGCCGCCACTGGTGCCAGGGTCCGTCGATGACGTCCATTACATGAGTCAACGTCAGACTTTCCCCGTGTTGCTCGGAACGATGGATGGCACAGGGCCTACTCCATCGCGCGGCAGAGGCCACTGCTTCTTTGGGAGAAGAGGCAGGGTTGGCTGCCTGGATGTGCTCTAATTTGAGGTAACAACTAAATCTTGTCAGATACTAGTTAAATCCGAGCAATGGGTGTGAAGCACTGATATGCCAGTACATTTGATTGTGACCTGTTCTAATTTTGTACCTGAACTTTTTTAGAAAGGGTTGTACGTCAACATAATGTGCTAGCAGAACTTATTGTGTTGTCTGTCTATTTTCTTTGCACAACATTCAAGATATTTCCCCGTCATTGATAATGACGATGAACCGTTATGTACGAGTTCGTTGGTTTCAACATAGCCCTACCCGTAGCGATCCACTGCTTCCATCCTGATTGTGCCGCGTGCGTGAAATTTTTGTATGCAAGTTCAGTGTGCTATGATGTTCTATATGATTGTGTCAACTATATAAGTTTTTACTGAGCATCAGCAATGCATACGGCTGAAAGATGTATTTACGAGCATCAACCGATGTCTCTCTCCCCTCTCTCTCTCTCACACACACACACGCACAAGTGGGACCCGTTGAATTGTTTATTTGCTCGTGACAGCTTTTAATTAGGTTCCACTGTAATCTAACTTTTTTCTTAAGTTATTAATTGAGCTCAGTGACTTCAAAAAGTTGTACAGAAGCCTTGTTTGGGCCTTTCCGGCGTCGCTGAATGTGGGCTTAGTAGCCATGTTAGGTTGTACTGTACTACACAGGCCTTTTTTTTCAACACCAGCAATGCAACTGGGCCGACAGTTGTACACAATATCCGGGTCAACTTATTATTCTCCGCCCGGTGGGCTGCAAACTTTCCTAGGAGGTATGCATTAGGCTTAAAAGAAAATGGACTTTAAGAAATAATAAATGGGATGTAATTATAATAACTGGGCAGTAATTATAAAAAAATGCACCAAACGCGTAATTAGTTCAAAAAATATATTATTTTTGGAATTTGAAAATTTTAATTTCATTACTTGTTGCGCACGCAATATTTCATTGGATTTTAACGTAATACAACTTTATTTTGAAATTATATTTAATATGACTAGAAATTTCGGATAAAAATATTTCGGATCCCATCAAAATGTGGGAAAATTTTTTGAATTCTGTTTTGAGCGGTTGGTTGAAATTATTAATCGTTGTCCTAGCTAGAAGTTGGGCTGTACTTTTAACAAACTATAAATGGGTTGTATTAATTTCCATTAGAATTAAAAAATGGGTTGTAAATTCTTACAAATCGCAAATGGGCTATATGTTCTCTGCCACACACATGTGGGCCTTCTAAGTTGACGCGTCCCCTAAAAAAACTAAGTTGACGCGTATGCAAGGCTTTGTCAACAACACACGGTTCTAGCAGGTGTAGCCGTTGGATGTCCATCCAACAGATGTCATGCTTCTTCTTCAACCTCAGATATACTTACTTCAGCCGCCCAAAAATGTTTCCTCCCCCTGACATCTGGGGCGCACCGTTTCGGAAGCTGACCTGTGGGCCTACTAAGTTGACGCGTACCAAGGGATTTGTCAACTTAGTCAATACGATTCTAGCTGCAGTGACCGAGGGAGTCCTGGATTAGGGGGTCCTCGGACAGCCGGACTATATACTTTGGCCGGACTTTTGGACTATGAATATACAAGATTGAAGACTTCGTCCCGTGTCTGGGTGGGACTCTCCTTTGCGTGGAAGGCAAGCTTGGCAATTCGGATATGTAGATCTCCTTCTTTGTAACCGACTCTGTGTAACCCTAGCCCCCTCCGGTGTCTATATAAACCGGAGGGTTTAGTCCGTAAGAGCAACAACAATCATAATCATAGGCTAGCTTCTAGGGTTTAGCCTCTATGATCTCGTGGTAGATCAACTCTCGTAATACTCATATCATCAAGATCAATCAAGCAGGAAGTAGGGTATTACCTCCATCGAGAGGGCCCGAACCTGCGTAAACATTGTGTCCCCCGCCTCCTGTTACCATTAGCCTTAGACGCACAGTTCGAGACCCCCTACCCGAGATCCGCCAGTTTTGACACCGACATTGGTGCTTTCATTGAGAGTTCCACTGTGTCGTCAGGATAAGGCTTGATGGCTCCTTCAATTATCTGCAACGATGCGATCCAGAGTGAGGTTTTCCTCCCCGGATAGATCTTCGTATTCGACGGCTTCGTACTGCGGGCCAACTCGCTTGGCCATCTAGAGCAGATCAGCAGCTAGGCCCCTGGCCGTTAAGTCAGGTTCAGAAGCCTGAACTATACTGCCGACATCCACAGAGACTTGATCTTCGACGGATTCGAGCCCATGACAGGTGCGCCGAACACTCACGATGAGCATGACTTAGATCTGCCAGCGGACGGTGTTCAGGAGGTCACACCTGCAGTCGCCCCGGCTCTTAATCCGGAGCAGATCGTGCCATCCGAGGATGGGTGGATGGACCCCGCCACGGAGGCCGCACACTCAGCGGCGCTAGAGCCGAACACAGACTTCACCTCCAAAGAGATCTATGTCATTGGACCCTCGGACTTGTCTCCGGTCATAGGTTTCGAACCACGCGCGTCCGTGCCTATCGAATCTGATTGGGCACCGATCATGGAGTTTACCTCCACTGATATCTTTCAGCACTCACCCTTGGGCGACGTGCTAAATTCAATGAAATCTCTCTCCCTGTCAGGAGACTCTTGGCCGAACTATGTCCGGCTGGAGTGGGAAGCGGACAGCAAAGAAATTCGTTCCCCACCCACCACCCACTTAATAGCCACTTTTGATGACTTAACCGACAGGCTTGATTTCGACTCCGAAGACATCAACGGTCTGGACGACGATGCTGGAGAAGAACAGGAACCACCGCCCACAGGGCGCTGGACAACCACCTCGTCATATGATATATACATGGTGGATACACCCAGACAAAGTGACGGCGAGGAATGGAAGGATGCAATGGACGATAGTCCCCTTGAGAAGCAACCAAAGCGACGGCATCGGCGCCGCTCCAAATCCCGCCACAGTAAAAACAGCGATAACAACGCAAGAAGAAACAACACCCCAGACGACCCCATGGACCCAGTGATGAAGCAGAATGAGCTAGGGGACGGCGAACATAATCCGGGGCCGCTGTCCGATCATAATGACGACAGAGATAAAACTGATAAACCTGTCTCTCGAGAGGAGAACAGTCCGGACGATGATGCATTCATCATCCCGGATAAGCAATTGGAACAAGAAGACCTTCGTGAAATGCTTATCGCCACCGCGAGGAACTTGAAGAAGCAGAAGCAAAGGCTTAATGCTGCGCAGGATACGCTCAACCGCAGATGGAACAAAGTGCTCGACACTGAAGAAAAATACGGCGGTGACCGCCACACCAAGAGCTACCCAAAGCGCAAGCTTCTGCCTGAATTCGACGACGAGGCTATAAAGCCCATACCGCCGAAAAATAATACGGCCGACCGGCCGGACCGACCACCTCGTGGACAAGACAAACCGGCTAATCATGCCGCACACAAGTCAGCCCACGATTTACATGAGCACCTGGACAAAAAAGCCGATATGGCCAGGTCCATCTATGGATCTAGGAAACGTGCTCCGACACAGGATCAGGGCCGCCCAAACGGTTATACCGATCGAACAACAGCTCGGAACCAAAACCGAACACTACAACCGTCGGAAGCATCCAAATACAGGGGTGCCGCACACCCCCTGTTCTTCACCGATGAGGTGCTGGATCATGAATTTCCAGAGGGTTTTAAACCCGTAAACATAGAAGCATACAACGGAACGACAGACCCTGGGGTCTGGATTGAGGACTTTATTCTTCACATCCACATGGCTCGTAGAGATGATCTCCACGCCATTAAATATCTGCCCCTCAAGTTGAAAGGTCCAGCTCGGCACTGGTTGAAAAGCCTCCCCGAAAACTCAATTGGAAGTTGGGAAGAACTTGAGGATGCTTTCAGGGCTAATTTTCAAGGGACCTATGTCCGACCTCCGGATGCAGACGATCTAAGTCACATAATTCAACAACCCGGAGAGTCAGCCCGAAAGCTTTGGAACAGATTTCTCACTAAAAAGAATCAAATCGTCGACTGCCCGGACGGTGAAGCCTTGGCGGCTTTCAAGCATAGTGTGCGGGACGAATGGCTCGCCAGACACCTCGGCCAAGAAAAGCCGAGGACATGGTAGCCCTCACAAGCCTTATGACCCGCTTTTGCGCGGGCGAGGACAGTTGGTTGGCCCGCAGTGGTACCAACGACCCAGGCACATCCGGAGTCAGAGACGGCAATGGAAGGCCACGACACAATAAAAATAAGTGTCAAAATAATGAGGACAGCCCAGACAACACGGCGGTCAACGCCGGATTCAGGGGGTCCCGACCTGGTCAACGGAAAAAGCCATTCAAAGGCAGCAGAGATGGACCGCCCAGCCTAAACAGGATTCTAGACAAATTATGTCAGATTCATGGCACCCCCGAAAAACCTACAAATCACACCAACAGAGAATGCTGGGTCTTCAAGCAGGCCGGCAAGCTAAACGCCGAACACAAGGAGACGCCAAGTGAAGACGAGGATGAGCCTCGCCAGCCGAACGCTGGGGGACAGAAATTTCCACCAGAGGTCAAAACAGTGAACATGATTTACACCGTAGAGCCCGTCGCCCCCAAATTTAACCCATGGTTGGCCTGCCCGATCTCTTTCGATCGCAGGGATCATCCGGCTAGTATCCGGCATGGAGGTTCGGCTGCCTTCGTGCTCGACCCAATAATTAACGGATACCATCTCACCCAAGTCCTTATGGACGGCGGCAGTAGTCTTAATCTGATATATCAGGACACTGTCCGCAAAATGGGGATAGACCCATCAAGAATTAGCCAAAGCGGTACTACCTTTAAAGGAGTAATACCAGGCGCTGAGGCCCACTGTTCAGGCTCCCTAACATTAGAGGTTGTATTCGGTTCTCCCGACAACTTTTGAAGCGAAGAACTAATCTTTGACATAGCTCCATTCCGAAGCGGCTATCATGCACTACTCGGAAAAACGGCCTTCGCTCGTTTTAATGCAGTCCCGCATTATGCTTATCTTAAGCTCAAGATGCTCGGTCCACGTGGCATCATCTCAATCAGCGGAAATACAGAGCGCTATCTACGTGCGGAAGAATATGCGGCAGCTCTAATAGCCGAACCAGCTCCCCAACCCGAATAAATGATCGGTCGTTAAGACCGCGGACGCGGCTTGACGTGTCCGGTGCACCACTAGTTGTAGCAGCCCAGATAAACCTGAGCTTGGTTGGCGGACACGCCTCCACATGTGGTGCTAGGGGCTGCCCGCAGGTATAAAGGCTCATAATTCGGCTTGATCCTATTAGTAAATTAATAGATTGCATTTTTATGGTTCATTAAGAATAACCAACTTTTCGCACGATCACCAGATTCTTTCACATGGGTTTTTTCTCTTTTTTACAGATGATCATCGTGCTACACCCTTCCAGGATACGGCACAACAGAGACAAAGGCGCAGACGTGCAGCAGGGCCCCGTTCAAAGGTTTCTTTTTAGATTAAGTCCCTGCGTAGACCTTTTTTACTATCTCTTGTTGCTTCAATTCCCCCGGTACTTTACATAACCGAGAGGGATACCAACGTTATTGGCATTTCGTCACGCCAAGATTAATGCATGTACCTGTAAATTTAGGGCTCATTATCGGGGGCGTTACTCAACCCAGTATATGTTGAAAGTCCGAACACCTTAGGGAGTGTTCGGCGCCGCGAGTTTGGCTTTATATGCATCAACTCCGAATCATGTCTTTGGTCAAACGTTGGGTTTGCCCGGCTCCCGTGTTTTGATACCTTACGTTCCGCTCTATTGGCTAAGGTGCCACCGGGAGAACTACTGCGATTGTCCCCAGTTCATCTGGGCGAGCACCTCAGTAGAGAAAGCCGAAAGCTGACTGTCATGATAAAGCGTGAGACTGGTCAACCACTCGATGACTCATCGGAATCTTCGGGATTCCTCCGCATTAACGAAGGACCGTTTCCCGGTCACGTACGCACGCGCACCGTATTCGGATGAACGCAGAAGTGCCAAGGGCTATATAGTAGCCCCACCGTCAAACTCCTATGGCCAAGTGAAAGTGTTAAAGCAATATAGTTCGCTTGCCTTGTTCACCGTGCTATCACCTCCTCAAATGGACCAAGACATTGGATTAAGTGTGATTATGCGTTTTACCGAACACCCCCGCATTATATGCGTGGGGGCTGAAGCCGACGACTGCAATCTTTCAGGTTATATACATACATACATAAACGGCCGCACAGGAGGCACTTAATACTTTACGGGCAAAAAGTATAAAAATAGCCATTATAATCAAAATAGCATTGTTTTTACAATCAAGATACATGTCACTAGAACATGGTACTTTTTGAGCACTGAGCCTCTATTAAACGAGCGCCTTCCAGGACTTCTTCAAAATAGTGCTCGAGCGAGTCCTCGCCTCCGGTCGGACCCCGGGTTGCAATAGCGGTGGCCTCCATTCCTGCCCAATGTGTCTTAACACGGGCAAGAGCCATCCCCGCACCCTCTATGCACGCCAACCTCTTTGCAGCGTCGATATGCGGCACAGCACGAAGAAATCGTTGCACTAAACCAAAATAACTATCCGGACTTGGTTCCTTCGGCCAAAGATGGTCCACGACATACCTCATGCAAGCCCGGACAATCTATGGATCTCGGCCCACTCAACCATTTGTTCATTTAACAGCAGCGGACGCTTCGGAGCACTAAACTGTGACCAGAACAATTTTTCCACCTCATGATCCTTTTGATCTTTGAAATACTCAGTCGCATCAGCAGCACTCTTCACTAAGTCCACGTATGCATCTGCAGCACTATAATTTATCCAGAGGGGCATACTTCGGATCGCCGAACTTCGTCAGCAATAGGAAGGGCTTCCCAGCCGTGATATCTCCGGCTTGACGAAGCTCCTCCCGCGCCGCTCTGATTCCGGAGCGCGCTTCCTTGGCTGCTTCTAAGGCCTTCTTCAAGTCAGCCGCTTTCGTTTGGTTCTCCTTCTTGAGGAGTTCATAGCAGCTGGCGGCCTTTTGCAGCTCAAGAGCCATGTTGGCTATTTTCTCTTCGCTCTGGCGATGAGCAGCCTGTTCGGCCTTTAACTCTTCGGCTGCCTTCAGGGCGGCCGCATCACTTCTTCTGGTTGCTCCTTCGCTCGGGCAAGTTCCGCCCGCAGGGTCTCCACAGCAGCAGCTCCATCTGCAATCAAAGCATATTATAGATACTAGCATCATCACTACAAAAAAAGACACATCCGTGACATTTTGGGCCGAACGAAATTTTTTTCTGTCATACTTATGACACTTCTATGACAATAATTGTGACAAAACCCGATATCATCATAGATGTGGTGGGCTCCTACTTCTATGACAAAAAATCATGACAGAAAATGGGCTTTTCGTCCTGGGCGGGCCGGAGACGCAGCTGCATGACATTCTTTGGGCCGTCCATGACGGAAAAAACCATGGTAGAAGCGAGGGCGAGGAAAATTTCGGCGAGGTCCCGGTTACGGTGGGAGGTCGGGGGCCGAGCGATGCGCGTTTCTCTCGTACACGTACACGCGTGTGTGCGAGGCGTTGGCTCTAACTGAACCCAAGCTAGGCGTTGGGCTCTAACTGAACCCGAGCGATTGCACTGCAGGATACGCGTTACTGAACCCGAGCGATCGATCGATGGCTGTTAACTGAACCCGATCGAGCGATTCCTTCACTACTGCTGCTAACTGAAGCCGATCGATGCTGCCTCTGGATGAACAGTGAGCGTTGCAGGGGGGTTGGATGAACAGTGAGCGGTGGGGGTGGATGAACAGGACCCCGTGGCGTTGCCTCTGGATGAATAGGAACCCGATCGATCTAGCCGGTTGGGGCTGGATGAACAGGACCCCGTGGAGGGCTGGATGAACAGGATGACCCCGTGGAGGGCTGGATGAACAGTAGACGGTGGAGGGGTGGATGAACAGTAGCCCGTGGAGGGGTGGTTGAATAGGAGCCCGTGCAGAGGGGTGGTTGAACAGGAGCCGGTGGAGTAGCGCGCGGTGTGAGCTGGATGAACCTGTGGATGAACAGTCGCAGGTGGAGGCTGGAGGAGGTCGACGGTGGATGAACAGTAGCCCGTGGAGGCTGGAGGAGGTCGACGGTGGAGATGAACAGTAGCCCGTGGAGGCTGGAGGAGGTCGACGGTGGAGATGAACAGTATCCCGTGGAGTCCCGTTTTGCGGTATGCCACACCCCTCCCGATGAACAGGACCCCCGTTTCGACCATAGCGCTCCAACACAAGTCCGTTTCGTCCGTTTTGCGGTACGCCACACCCCTCCCGATCAATAGGACCCCCGTTTCGACCGTAGGAGGTCCGTTTCCTCCGTTTTGCTGTACGCCAGACCCCTCCCGATGAACAGGATCCCGTTTCAAACGTGGCCGGTCGAACACAACGCCGTTTCCTGCGTTCTGCAGTATGCCAGGCCTCGTTTCCATCGCCTGTTCCCTTCAAGCCCTCCCGATGAACACGACGACGCATTCCGTTCCGACCCAGCCGGTTGGCTCCCCATGAACATGATGACGACGCTGTTTCTCCGTTCCGACCCAGCCATGTACACGAGCCCTGTCCGTACGTATGCGCGAGTAGGCGTTCGAGACCCCGCCCGTATGTACACATACGTGGCCGTATTTTCTTTCTTGCACACTGGCCGCTGTACGTACGTGTACTTGCTACGTGCGCGCCTGTACTACGACACGTGCATGCCTCTACATCCACCAGTACGTACGTACACGTCCGCGACCAGAATGACAATGCTACGTAGGCTTCGACCAGGTGGGCCCCGACTGTCAGACACTTCCTTGCGTGCGAAGATTGAGCTGGTGGGTTCCAGCAGTCAGGGGGCGAATTGTTTTTTTTTGCCCGGACGCACTTCCTTGCGTGCGAAGATGTAGCTGGTGGGTCCTAGCAGTCAGGGGGAAATGTTTTTTTCACGAAATACGGTGGCCCGTCCGGTGGGTCCCCGCTGTCAGGTGGAGGAATAATTATTTTGCGCGTAATAAGGAGGCACTTCCTTGCTGCGGCCGTGGACACAGCTGTCAGCCTCTCCACGTACAGTCCACGTCCGATGGAAGCCGTTCGTTGACCATGTCGACCACGCCGCGCCGAGAGCACCAGGGCGGTGGACGACGGCGAGGCCTAGGAAGGGGACGACGCGGAGCCGGGGAAGACGCGGCAGTGGATGCCCACGCGTAGAGGAGTATGAGAGTGCACTGGTTCGCTGTGGTGTGAGGCTGCCGTCGCCGCAGAATAACAGGGGGTTTGGGTGAGTGATGTCTACTATACAACCTTCTTCTTGTAGACGTTGTTGGGCCTCCAAGTGCAGAGGTTTGTAGGACAGTAGCAAATTTCCCTCAAGTGGATGACCTAAGGTTTATCAATCCGTGGGAGGCGTAGGATGAAGATGGTCTCTCTCAAGCAACCCTGCAACCAAATAACAAAGAGTCTCTTGTGTCCCCAACACACCCAATACAATGGTAAATTGTATAGGTGCACTAGTTCGGCGAAGAGATGGTGATACAAGTGCAATATGGATGGTACATATAGGTTTTTGTAATCTGAAAATATAAAAACAGCAAGGTAACTAATGATAAAAGTGAGCGTAAACGGTATTGCAATGCTAGGAAACAAGGCCTAGGGTTCATACTTTCACCAGTGCAAGTTCTCTCAACAAAAATAACATAACTGGATCATATAACTATCCCTCAACATGCAACAAAGAGTCACTCCAAAGCCACTAATAGCGGAGAACAAACGAAGAGATTACGGTAGGGTACGAAACCACCTCAAAGTTATCCTTTCTGCTCGATCTATTAAAGAGTTCGTAGTAAAATAACACGAAGCTATTCTTTCCGTTCAATCTATCATAGAGTTCATACTAGAATAACACCTTAAGACACAAACCAACAAAAACCCTAATGTCACCTAGATACTCCATTGTCACCTCAAGTATCCGTGGGCATGATTACACGATATGCATCACACAATCTTAGATTCATCTATTCAACCAACACCAAGTACTTCAAAGAGTGCCCCAAAGTTTCTATCGGAGAGTCTAGACGAAAACGTGTGCCAACCCCTATGCATAGGTTCATGGACAGAACCCGCAAGTTGATCACCAAAATATACATCAAGTGGATCACGTGATATCCCATTGTCACCACAGATAAGCACGGCAAGCCATACATCAAGTGTTCTCAAATCCTTAAAGACTCAATCCGATAAGATAACTTCAAAGGGAAAACTCAATCCATTACAAGAGAGTAGAGGGGGAGAAACATCATAAGATCCAACTATAATAGCAAAGCTCGCGATACATCAAGATCGTGCCAAATCAAGAACACGAGGGAGAGAGATCAAACACATAGCTACTGGTACATACCCTCAGCCCCGAGGATGAATTACTCCCTCCTCATCATGGAGAGCGCCGGGATGATGAAGATGGCCACCGGTGAGGGTCCCCCCCTACGGCAGGGTGCCAGAACGGGCTCCCGAGATGTTTTTGGTGGCTACAGAGGCTTGCGGCGGCGGAACTCCCGATCTTTTGTTCGTTCCGATGTTTTTAGGGTATATGGGAATATATAGGCGAAAGAAGTCGGTCGGTGGAGCCACGAGGGGCCCAGGAGACAGGGGGCGCGCCCAGTAGGGGGGGCGCGCCCTCCACCCTCCTGGCTTCCTCGTTGCTTCCTTTACGTGTACTCCAAGTTCCCTGGATTGCTTCCATTCCAAAAATAACACTCCCGAAAGTTTCATTCCGTTTGGACTCCGTTTGATATTCCTTTTCTTCAAAATACTGAAATAGGCAAGAAAACAGCAATATGGGCTGGGCCTCCGGTTAATAGGTTAGTCCCAGAAATAATATAAAAGTGTATAATAAAGCCCATAAACATCCAAAACAAATAATATAATATCATGAATGCTTCATAAATTATAGATACGTTGGAGACGTATCAGCATCCCCAAGCTTAATTCCTGCTCGTCCTCGAGTAGGTAAATGATAAAAGAAAGAATTTATGAAGTGTGAATGCTAGCAGGTGCACAAGTTTGGTCAATGATAATTTCAATCACCTTTTCTAGCATGATTATATGTCATAGTAGTAGTTCATCTCATAAAACTTCTCACGATCAAGTAACAAGCTATTCACATGTTAAAGCATAGACCATATACTTTCTTGAAAACTAGCAAACTTCATTCTCAGTCATCAAACAATTACAATTCATCTTATTTTCAGGAAGGGTCTATGTCAGAGCTTTGATTTCGCAAACTCCACATACTCAACTATCATATAGTCTTCTACAATTGCTAACACTCACGCAATACTTATGGTTATGAAGTTTTAATCAGACACTGAGAAAGATAGGGGCTTATAGTGTTGCCTCCCAACGTATTCACCTTTGGGTGATGTCAACAATAATAGTTCATGCTAACTTACATCCAATTGGATATATACATCAGGATCTTTCCGACACGAGGTGCTTGCCAAAGGATAAAATGAAAAAGGGAAAGGTGAAGATCACCTTGACTCTTGCATAAAGTAAAAAGATAGGCCCTTCGCAGAGGGAAGCAGGGATTTGCAGAGGTGCCAGAGCTCGATTTTGAAGTAGAGATGAAAATAATTTTGAGAGGTATGATCTCATTGTCAACATAACAACCAAGAGTTCCCAATATCTTCCATACTACATACATTATAGGCAGTTCCCAAACAGAATGGTAAAGTTTTTACTCCCCCTCCACCAACAATCATCAATCCATGGCTTGCCCGAAACAACGGGTGCCTCCAACTAACATCAATCTTGGAGGAGTTTTGTTTGCAATTATTTTTGATTTGATTTCGATCTTTTGATCATGGGACTGGGCATCCCGAATACCAGCCATTTTCTCATGAATGATGAGCGGAGTCCACTCATCGTGAGAATAACCCACCTAGCATGGAAGATACTGACAGCCCCTAGTCGCTACATGAGCGATTCGGGTATACAAAACAGATTATTATTTGAAGGTTTAGAGTTTGGTACATGCAAATTTACTTGGAACGGCAGGTAAATACCGCATATAGGTAGGTATGGTGGACTCTCATGGCAAAACTGGCTTTAAGGATATTTGGAAGCACAAGTAGTATCTCTACTTGGTGCAAGGAATTTTGGCTAGCATGAGAGGGAAAGGCAAGCTCAACATGTTTGAATGATCCATGACAATATACTTTAACTGAGATGTGAGAAAACATAACCCATTACGTTGTCTTCCTTGTCCAACATCAACTCTTTAGCATGTCATACTTAATGAGTGCTCAGAATTATAAAAGATGTCTAGGATAGTATATTTATATGTGAAATCTCTCTTCCTTTAGTATTCTTTCATGAATTGTTCAAATGACCAATGCAATGCTTGCTAACCTTCAATAAATTTACAACCTCTACTTCTTAGATGTGAAGTCATTACTCCCCATGGGATAAGCAAATGAAACATATATAATTTCAGATTTATGACATTCAACTCATTCAACCATTTACTCATAGGATATAAGTGAAGCACACGAGTAAATGACAAACTACTCCAAAAAGATATAAGTGAAGATCAATGAGTAGCTAGATAATTATGTAACTACGTGAAGACTCTCTCTCTCATTTAAGAATTTCAGATCTTGGTATTTTATTCAAACAGCAAGCAAATCAAAATAAAATGACATTGCAAGGATAGCACAACTCATGTAAAGAAGCAAAAACTTAGGATTAACCGATAGTTGTTGAAGAAGAAAGGTGGGATGCCTACCGGGGCATCCCCAAGCTTAGATGCTTGAGACTTCTTGAAATATTATCTTGGGGTGCCTTGGGCATCGCCAAGCTTGAGCTTTTGTGTCTCCTTAGTTCCTTTTATATCGCGGTCTCCCTAAATCTCAAAAGCTTCATCACCACAAAACTCAACAAGGACTCATGAGATAAGTTAGTATAAACCAATGCAAAAACCTTACATACTCTACTGTAGCAAATCACTAAAATTATTATTCAACATTTCATACTAAATGCCTCTGCATATTGGATACTCCTATCCTCAACTAGAATCATTAAACAAGCAAACATATGCAAACAATGTAAACATAACAGCAATCTGCCAAAACAGTAGTCTATAAAGAATGCAAGATTCATCATACTTCCCTAACTCCAAAAATTATGAAAGAAAATTCCCACTGTAGTAAATTGATCAGAGCTTATTATGCAAAAGGTTTCAATATTTTAACACATTCTTAATTTTCTAAGGAATTTTTGCAACAGCGGTAAACTTTCTGTTTTCAAACAGCAACATGTATACTAGCAAAATAAGCATGGTAAAGGCTATCCTTGACATTTTTATTGGAAATATAGATGCAAAACATTATTCTAAATAAAATCAAGCAAATACTAACAAAATAAATTGACGCTCCAAGCAAAACACATATCATGTGGTGAATAAAAATATAGCTCCAAGTAAAGTTACCGATGAACGAAGACGAAAGAGGGGATGCCATCCGGGGCATCCCCAAGCTTAGGCTCTTGTTTGTCCTTGAATATTACCTTGGGGTTCCTTGGGCATCCCCAAGCTTAGGCTCTTGCCACTCCTTATTCCATAGTCCATCGAATCTTTACCCAAAACTTGAAAACTTCACAACACAAAACATAACAGAAAATCTCATGAGCTCCGTTTGCGAAAGAAAACAAAACACCACTGCAAGGTACTTTAACGAACTCCTTCTTTATTTATATTGGTGTTAAACCTACTGTATTCCAACTTCTCTATGGTTTATAAACTATTTGACTAGGCATAGAGTCATCAAAATAAGCAAACAACACATGAAAAACAGAATCTGTCAAAAACAGAACAGTCTGTAGTAATCTGAAACTAACGCAAACTTCTGGAACGCAAAAAATTCTTAAATAAGTTGGTGGATCTGAGGAATTTATCTATTAATCATCTGCAAAACGAATCAACTAAATAGCACTCTCCAGTAAAAAGTTGTAGCTAATCTCGTGAGCGCTAAAGTTTCTGTTTTTTACAGCAAGATCAAAAAGACTTCACCCAAGTCTTCCCAAAGGTCCTACTTGGCACAAACACTAATTAAAACATAAAATCACATATAACCAGAGGCTAGATGAATTATTTATTACTAAACAGGAACAAAAATCAAGGAACAAAAATAAAAATTGGGTTGCCTCCCAACAAGCACTATCGTTTAACGCCCCTAGCTAGGCATGATGATTTCAATGATGCTCACATAAAAGATAAGAATTGAAACATAAAGAGAGCATCATGAAGAATATGACTAGCACATTTAGGTCTAACCCACTTCCTATGCAGAGGAATTTTGTGAGCAAATAACTTATGGGAACAATAATCAGCTAGCATAGAAAGGCAAAACAAGCATAACTTCAAAATTTTCAACACATAGAGAGCAAACTTGATATTATTGCAATTCCTACAAGCATATGTTCCTCCCTCATAATAATTTTCAGTAGCATCATGAATGAATTCAACAATATAACCAGCACCTAAAGCATTATTTTCATGATCTACTTGCATAGAAAATTTACTACTCTCCACATAAGCGAAATTCTTCTCATTCGGAATAGTGGGAGTATCATAAAAGACTCGAATACTAAAAATTATTTCCACATTAAAAGAGTAATGTTCAGAAAAAGGGTAATCATAATCATGAAAAGTTTTATAAATATAATCATCACTACTTTTTATAGCATAAGTTTCATCACAATAATCATCATAAGTAGGAACTTCGTTCTCATCATAATCGATTGAAACCTCTTCCAAGATAGTGGAATCATCACTAAATAAAGATGACACTCTTCCAAATCCACTTTCATATTCATCACAATAAGATTCAACATCTTCCAAAATAGTGGTATATCTACTTCCTAAAGTTGACACTCTTCGACACCCACTTTCATCAATATAATCATCATAGGTAAGAGGCATGCTATCATAACAACTTTGCATATCAAAACTTGGGATGCTAAAAATATCATCTTCATTAAACGTAGCATCCCCAAGCTTGGGACAAACATTAATTTCAGCAAATATATTCTCAAATATGTCATCCTCATCAAACATAGCTTCCCCAAGCTTGGGCCTTTTCATACCATAAGCATAATCACTCTCATCATTAATAGTATGGATAGCACCAATAGTATAGCAATTATCATCATCACAATGAGTAGTAGGAGCAACATCATTTGGGAGGGATACCTTTTTATCTTTGCTGCTCCGTCTTTTCTTTTTCTTCTTCACATTATGTGTGGATACAACCTTCTTCTCTGAGCTCCTTATTGATGAGATTGGTTGAACAGAAAGCTCCTCCTCGTTACATGATTCATCATAAGAAATAATAGGAGGATATTGGGAAGTCTCTTCCCTTTCATTAGTATTCTCTTCATCTTCTATTTGCTTTCTTTCTTTAGGTAATTGGCAATATAAGGATTTTCAATGAAATTCACCGCACCATACATATAAATTTCCTCTAGATCAATATCAAGAAAATTGTCAAGATTAAATTCTGGAATAATCTTAGTTGCACATTTCAATTCTTCATAACCCAAAAGCAAACTAAGTTCATTATCATGCGCAAGGGAAATCAAGTCATCACAATTTTTGGACACAATTCGATCATGAAGCAATTTGCATCGGAGATTTAAATGACCATGTTCATTGCAAAGTTCACAAGTACGGCGGAGATATTTTAAATTTTCAGCACTAACATTAAGCCTTTCTTGCAACCCTTTAGTTTCTAAATACTTATACCTCTTGCAATATCTTTTTCCCCTATTTGGTGTGTACTTGCAAACCCAATCTACTCCACAAAAATTGACATGCTTATAGGAGACATTTTCATCATAACTAGTGCAATCATCATTAGTATCATGGATATTCAAGGAGTTCATACTAACAACATTGCAATCATGCTCATCATTCAAAGATTTAGTATCAAACATTTTATAGACTTCTTCTTCTAGCACTTGAGCACAATTTTCCTTTTCATCATATAACTATCCCTCAACATGCAACAAAGAGTCACTCCAAAGCCACTAATAGCGGAGAACAAACGAAGAGATTATGGTAGGGTACGAAACCACCTCAAAGTTATCCTTTCTGCTCGATCTATTCAAGAGTTCGTAGTAAAATAACACGAAGCTATTCTTTCCGTTCAATCTATCATAGAGTTCATACTAGAATAACACCTTAAGACACAAATCAACCAAAACCCTAATGTCACCTAGATACTCCATTGTCACCTCAAGTATCCGTGGGCATGATTATACGATATGCATCACACAATCTCAGATTCATCTATTCAACCAACATAAAGTACTTCAAAGAGTGCCCCAAAGTTTCTACCGGAGAGTCAAGACGAAAATGTGTGCCAATCCCTATGCATAGGTTCATGGACGGAACCCACAAGTTGATCACCAAAACATACATCAAGTGGATCACGTGATATCCCATTGTCACCACAGATAAGCACGGCAAGACATACATCAAGTGTTCTCAAATCCTTAAAGACTCAACCTGATAAGATAACTTCAAAGGGAAAACTCAATCCATTACAAGAGAGTAGAGGGGGAGAAACATCATAAGATCCAACTATAATAGCAAAGCTCGCAATACATCAAGATCGTGCCAAATCAAGAACACGAGGGAGAGAGATCAAACACATAGCTACTGGTACATACCCTCAGCCCCGAGGGTGAACTACTCCCACCTCGTCATGGAGAGCGCCGGGATGATGAAGATGGCCACCGGTGAGGGTCCCTCCCTTCGGTAGGGTGCCGGAACGGGCTCCCGAGAGGTTTTTGGTGGCTACAGAGGCTTGTGCTGGCGGAACTCCCGATCGATTGTTCGTTCCGATGTTTTTAGGGTATATGGGAATATATAGGCGAAAGAAGTCGGTCGGCGGAGCCACGAGGGGCCCAGGAGAAAGGGGCGTGCCCAGTAGGGGGGGGGCCCTCCACCCTCCTGGCTTCCTCGTTGCTTCCTTTAGGTGTACTCCAAGTTCCCTGGATTGCTTCCGTTCCAAAAATAATGCTCCCGAAAGTTTCATTCCGTTTGGACTCCGTTTGATATTCCTTTTCTTCGAAATACTGAAATAGGCAAGAAAACAGCAATATGGGCTGGGCCTCTGATTAATAGCTTAGTCCCAAAAATAATATAAAAGTGTATAATAAAGCCCGTAAACATCCAAAACAGATAATATAATAGCATGAATGCTTCATAAATTATAGATACGTTGGAGACGTATCAGTGAGTAGAGGGATGGCCTGGCCAGCGGTGGGAGTAGTAGGGGGCGGTGAGGCCTCCGCCGCATCGCAGCCGGCCACGGGAGGCAGGAGCACGAAGCATGACCGGCGCTGGTTTGGGCGGCTGGAGCAAGAAGACCAGAGGTTGAAGAAGCACTACGGCCGTTGGATGGATATCGTACGGTCACTGGAGCTAGAATCGTGCATATTGACTAAGTTGACAAAGTCCTCCGTCCCCGTCAACTTAGTAGGACCACAAGTCAGCCTGCCACTATATTGGGTCCCAGCTAGGAGGGGGAGTTTTCATTTTTTGTGCGTAATAAGGAGGCACTTCCTTGCGTGCGAAGATATAGCTGGTGGGTCCAAGCTGTCAGCGGCGGTAACATTTTTTTCACGAAATATAGAGGCCCTTTCGGTGGGTCGCAGATGTCACGTGGAGGAATCATTATTTTGCGCTTAATAAGGAGGCATTTCCTTGCATGCGGTCGTGGACCCAGCTATCAGTCTCTCCACATCCAGTCCACTTCAGATGCATGTCGGTCGTTGACCACGTTGACCAGGCCGCGCCGAGAGCACCAGGGCGGTGGACGATGGCGAGGCCTAGGAAGGGAACGACACGGAGGCAAGGAAGACTCGACAGTTGTTTCCCACGCGGAGGGGAGTACGACTGTACGAGGGTTTACTAGTTCGTCTGCCGTCGCCGGAGAATAACAGCAGGTGTGGGTGAGTAGAAGGATCCAATTGAAACTCCAATGGCGCAACACGTATGTTTTAAACCTATTTCTTTAACTGGATTGTTGTTCTAACTTCTTGCTCTATGTTGATTTCAGTTTAAGTTGTATAAACAGTTATGTTCTCATGTGATGCACATTACAAGTGCCGCCAATGCTGTGTAGTTTCTCACACTTATATTCTGTCTATGCTGTTGTGTCTTAAAAATATATGAGTTGAGCTGTGTCTCTATCTTGATTAGGGAACATAAACTAGAATGATATGGACAATACAGTGACCATGGTACATAGATATATGTTTGTTTCATGCTGTTATCCTATCCACCTTACTACTGAACCGGTTTACCAAAATGAGTTTCGTATACTACAAGCTAAACCTGTGATGTGTCTGCTTGTTTCTCTTGTAGTATGCAAACAGAATATTGGAGAAGAGCACCCCACTATGCAATGGTAGAGAAAGTAATGCATATAAGGTTCAAGATAGTGAGACAACCCTGTTGGTCTCCAAGAAAGGTGACAAAAACGATCTTGTAGACAGTGAGAAAACCCCATAGTCCTGCGTTGATGTAGTGTTCGAGTTACTGGCCAGTACCGCTAGCACAAGCTCTTCGAACTCGCTGCCTGAATCACTTCGGCTTCTTCAGTCTCAGCTACAAGCTGAAAGGCATCAGTCAGCTGTGCTGCGGCAAGAAGCCGAAGGACTGAGGAAGTCCTTGCAGAATTCAGATGCGTACTTTCTTGTGCAACAGCAAGCGCTAGAGGATTTAAGCGCCAAACAATCGAAAGTTAATAAGCTTTCTAAGCATCTTGCCAGCATTATGGGTACCCAGGATATTGTTTCTTGAAATCTTCTGAAGTGGTTTCAGTTCTGGACTTGTTTTGCTGCGGCATTTATATGCTGCTTTGTTCCCGATATTTGCACTGGTGGCGAACTTTGATGCCCAGTGGATGTAATATGTGTAATAGCCGTGATAGCCTAGCATAAGTTGCTTGCTTATTTATTTCCTTGTTGTCTTGTTTATTTGTTTGCTTGTAGTCAGTGCAGTTCTTTTTTCGCGGTTTGCTAGTGGCTGCAATAACCTATTTTTTAAAACTAGGCCACAATAACCATGGGCTAATATTTACTGTAGTGACACTGGGCCTCCTACGGGCCGTAGAAACAGTGGGCCTTCTACAGGCCGTAGAAACAATGGACCTTCTACGGGCCGTAGAAACAACGGGCCTTCTACGGGCCGTAGAAACAATGGGCCTTCTACGGGCCGTATCATCAATGGGCCTTATACGGGCCGTATGATCGATTGGCCAAACATGGGCCAATAACAGACCGCATTATGGCCGTAAACGGGCTAGAGTTGGAATCGTCCGTTCATGGGCCGACCATAAGGGGCCATCGTTAATAGGCCGTATTTGATGACGCTATGAAAAAGGCCCAACGAATTAACGGACCACAAACGGGCCGACTGTAACCATGGGCTGACTTTTGGCCCACAAGCAGAAAATGACAATAACGGGCCGTAAGTAAACGAATGCTGGAAATGAGCCCAAGAATTAATGGGCTTTGAGAAGGCCGAAAGATAACATGGGCTGGAAACGGCCCGATGGAATAACGGGCCGTTAATGGGTATAAAGTGATACACTGTTCATTACGGGCCAGTTTCACCACGGGCCGTTAATGGGTGTAAAGTGATACACTGTTCATGACGGGCCAGTTTCACCACGGGCTGTTAATGGGCCACGAGTTACAAAGGGCCTCATATGGGCCGAAAAGACGACATGGGCCATACATGGGCCAGAAGTGAAAACGGGCTGGAATCATATTGGATGGCCCAGATGACGCTACTGGGCCTAATTCGGATAGGGCGTAACGGGCCTTGGGTTAGCGGGCTGTAAATGGGCTATATGCGAACAGGCCGTTAACAGGCTTTCCATGGGCCGGCCCGCCACCTTTTGACCAAGTCAAACGGGCCGGCCTTTTCACACGAATGGGCCTCTGTTGGGCCGTGCCACGTGTCGATGTATCATAGGCGCCTTCTGTCCAATGAGGGGATGACATCTGTCCCAACGATGAGCCGACGCGTGTTTCCTCCAGCCAATGAGGATTTTACACGTGGAAAATCCCCATTGGTCGGGGCTGTTTATGGGTTATCGGATCCAAAACCGACCCGATAGCTTAACAGCGTTCCGTTACGGTGGATGCCACGTGTCGGTCACCCTTGACGAAAGCACTTCTGTGAAGCGTGATTTATCGTCATGGAAGTGGACACTTCCGTGATGATAATTTTGGTAATGTCATGGAACACTTCTACGACAGCACAGGTATGACTATCTTGATTCTGTCATGAAATCGTCATGGATGTACATGCATGACAAAAAACGCGACCTACTGTGACAAACACGTATCATCACGCAAGTGTATTTTTTTTATAGTGCATGATCCTCTTAATATTTGCTGACCATCCAAAAATACATACCTTGTGCCTCGTCAAGCCGCTTGTTGACAAGCGCGATGTCGGCATCTGCCACGTCACGCTGCCGCCTCAGTTCGGCAAAATCAGAAGTCCGGTCAGCCGCCGGACCCTCAGCCACCTGCACATGAAAGTAGTGCGATTATTACCTGGGACTATGATCCTCTGTTCGCCACCTCTGGTCGGCAACCAGAGTCTCAGGGGCTACTATCTATACAGAGCACACCTAGCGTGTGCGGTACAGTCAAAAAAAATATTACTTTGCGTACCTCAAAGCCTCTTAATAGGCTTGTAAAAGCTTCATTTAACCCGCTTTTGGCGGATGAAATCCTCTCAACCACCGTACCCATCAAGGTACGATGTGCCTATGAGATAGCCGCTTGCTCCAAAAGACCCATTAGTGTGTCCGGTTGTACACTTGATAGTCCCGGACTCTTTCTCTTGCTCTCCTTATGAGCCGAATACTCCGGACTTCGGGCGGCCGAAGAGTTACCTTCTGGCCTTTGCGGATCAGGAGAAATCCTCCGCGACGACACCTCAGGGTTGTCCGTCTCGCAATGCGGGGAAGCAGGGGAAGGCATTTCGCTCTCCATCATCCCCGGAAGAAGATCCCCCGAAGACGAACTTTGTTGAGAAGGGCTATGAGCCGGACTGCAAAAGATATGTCCCGGTTATTATTCTCAGAGAATCAAAAAGATATATTTATCAAAGTGCCTTTGTTCACTTACGGATCGATTAATGGCTGGCCCCCTTGCGGGCACTATGCGGTAAGCACGCCCTCCGGGCCGGGGCCCCCTGGCGAAGGTTTCTTCCCTCGTTTGGAAGCCTCTGTTTCCAAATCTTCAGGGGCGCTCCTTTTCTTCCCATGGGGAGAGGGGATTTTAGATTCACCTCCCCGATCACTCTCCTTCACGGAGACACCGATTCCCCCGGTTTGGATGTGTAATGTATGAAGCCCTCCCTCGGCTTCTCTATTTCTCCCTTCATCTTCTCCTGATGGCACTTGATAGGGTGCGCGCTCAAGCATCCTGGTTAGTACCTGATCCGGCGAGCCTTCGGGAAGAGGGGTCGAACACCTGATCCTCTCCGCCTTCCTTATCCAATCCTGGCCGAGGGTGGTTTATCAGAATGATGTTACAACAAACATAATAACAGTGTGTTCAGTTGCAGAGTTACTTACTTGGGTATCTGGACGATTGCAGTTTAGACCCGCATCCTCGGTGGTGTCCGGACACTTTATTCGTGATCCGAAGAATAATTATTACATCCCTTCGAGCGTCACGCCGAAGAAGTGTTGAATAGTTTGCGGTCCTTCTGGGTTGAACTCCCACATGCGGAGAGGTCGACGTTGGCATGGCAGGACCCGACGAACTAGCATTACTTGCATTACCTTGACGAGACTGACGTCCCTCCTGAGGAGATCTCGGATGCGGCTTTGCAGCGTCGGCACGTCATTAACTGGCCCCCAGTCCAGCCCTTTGTTGACCCATGACGCCAGTTGAGGCGGAGGGCCTGGGCGAAAGGCTGGGGCGGCCACCCACTTGGTACCCCGGGAGGCGGAGGGCCTTAGTGGCTTTCAAGCATAGTGTCCGGGACGAATGGCTCGCCAGACACCTCTGCCAGGAAAAGCCGAGGACAATGGCAGCCCTAACAAGCCTTATGACCCGCTTTTGCGCGGGCGAGGACGGTTGGTTGGGCCGTAGCGGCACCAGCGACCCAGGCACTTCCAAAATCAGGGACGGCAACGAGAAGCCGCGACGCAATAAAAACAAGCGTCGAAACAATGAAGAAAGCCCAGACAACACGGCGGTCAACACCGGATTCAGGGGCTCTCGACCCGGTCAACGGAAAAAGCCATTCAATGGCAGCAGAAATGGACCGTCCAGCCTAAACAAGATTCTAGATAGATTATGTCAGATTCATGGCACCCCTGAAAAACCTGCAAATCACACCAACAGAGAATGCTGAGTCTTCAAGCAGGCCGGCAAACTAAACGCCGAACACAAGGGGAGGGAGACGCCAAGTGAAGACGAGGATGAGCCTCGCCAGCCGAACACCGGGGGACAGAAAAAATTTCCACCAGAGGTCAAAACAGTGAACATGATTTACGCAACTCACATACCAAAGAGGAGGTGCAAGTGCGCACTCTGAGACGTATACGCTGTAGAGCCCGTCACCCCCAAGTTTAGCCCTTGGTCGGCCTGCCCGATCACTTTCGATCGCAGGGATCATCCGACTAGTATCCAGCACGGAGGATCGGCAGCCTTGGTGCTCGACCCAATAATTAACGGATACCATCTCACCCGAGTCCTTATGGACGGTGGAAGTAGTCTTAATCAGATATATCAGGACACTGTCCGCAAGATGGGGATTGACCCGTCAAGAATCAGCCAAAGCAGTACTACCTTTAAAGGAGTAATACCAGGCGTAGAGGCCCGCTGTACGGGCTCTCTAACATTAGAGGTTGTATTTGGTTCTCCCTACAACTTCTGAAGAGAAGAATTAATCTTCGACATCGCTCCATTCCGAAGTGGCTATCACGCACTACTCAGAAGAATGGCCTTCGCTCATTTCAATGTGGTACCGCATTACGCTTATCTTAAACTTAAGATGCCCGGTCCACGTGGCGTCATCACCGTCAGCGGAAATACGTGCGGAAGAATATGTGGCGGCTCTATCAGCCAAACCACTGAACGGCCTCCCCAATCCAAACAAATGATCGGTCGTAAAGACCACGGACACGGCTAGACGTGTCCGGCGTAACACTATTTGTAGCAGCCCAGATGAACCTGAGCTTGGTCGATGGACATGCCCCCAAACGTGGTGCTAGGGGCTGCCCGCATGTAAAAGGGTCCATAGTTCATCTCGACCCTATTAATATACAATAGATTGAATTCTCATGGTTCATTAAGAATAACCAACTTTTTGCACGAAGTCTTTCACGTGGGTTTTTCTTTTTTACAGATGATCATCGTGCTACACCCTTCCAGGATACGGCACAATGGAGACAAAGGCGCAGACGTGCAGCACGGCCCCGCTCAAAGGTTTCTTTTTAGATTAAGACCTTGTGTAAACCTTTTTTAATGTCTCTTGTTGCTTTAAACCCTCCGGGCACTTAACACAATCGAGAGGGATGCTGGCGTTATCGGCATTTCGTCACGCCAGATTAATGCACGTACCTGGAAATTTAGGGCTCATTATCGAGGGTGTTACTCAGCCCAGTATATGTTGTAAAGTTCGAATACCTTAGGGAGTGTTCGGCGTCGCGAGTTTGGCCTTATATGCATCATCTCCGAATAATGTCTTTGGTCAATAGCTGGGTTTGCCCGGCTCCCGTGTTTTGCTACCTTACGTTCCGCTCTATCGGCTAAGGTGGCACCGGGAGAACTACTGCGACTGTGCCCTGGTTCATCTGGATGAGCACCTCAGTAGAGAAAGCCGAAAACTGACTGTCATGATAAAGCGCGAGACTGGTCAACTACTCGATGACTCAGTGGAATCTTCGCGATTCCTCTGCATTACTGAAGGACCGTTTCCCGGTCATGTACATACGCACACCGTATTCGGATGAACGCGGAAATACCAGGGGCTATATAGTAGCCCCACCGTCAAAATCCTATGGCTAAGTGAAAGTGTTAAAGCTATATAGTCCGATTGCCTTGTTTGCCGCGCTATCACCTCCTTAATGGACCAAGACGTTGGATCAAGTGTGATTACGCGCTTTACCGAACACCCCTGCATTACACGCGTGGGGGCTAAAGCCGACGACTGCAAACTTCCAGGTTATATACGTACATACATAAACGGCCGCATAGGAGGCACTATAATACTTTCGGGCAAAAGTATAAACACAGCCTTTATCAAAATAGCATTCTTTTTACAATCAAGATACATGTCACTCGAACATGGTACTCTTCGAGCACTGAGCCTCTATTAAACAGGCGCCTTCTAGGACTACTTCAAAATAGTGCTCGGGCGAGTCCTGGCTGTCGGTGTCAAAACCGGCGGATCTCGGGTAGGGGGTCCCGAACTGTGCATCTAAGGCTAAGGGTAACAAGAGGCGGGGGACACAATGTTTACCCAGGTTCGGGCCCTCTCGATGGAGGTAATACCCTACTTCATGCTTGATTGATCTTGATGATATGAGTATTACAAGAGTTGATCTACCACGAGATCGTAGAGGCTAAACACTAGAAGCTAGCCTATGATTATGATTGTTCTTGTCCTACGGACTAAACCCTCCGGTTTATATAGACACCGGAGGGGGCTAGGGTTACACAGAGTCAGTTACAGAGAAGGAGATCTACATAACCGAATTGCCAAGCTTGCCTTCCACGCAAAGGAGAGTCCCACCTGGACACGGAACGAAGTCTTTGATCTTGTATCTTCATAGTCCAACAGTCCGGCCAAAGTATATAGTCCAGCTGTCCGAGGACCCCCTAATCCAGGACTCCCTCAGTAGCCCCTGAACCAGGCTTCAATGATGATGAGTCTGGCGCGCAGATTGTCTTCGGCATTGCAAGGCGGGTTCTTCTCCAAATCCAGAGTACCTGTTGTAACGAGTAGTGTCCGGCTTCCCATTAATGTTGCACTCCTCGGCTTCCGTACCTTAATAATGGAAATCTGCACATGTCGAGCGAATGCGAGAAGTCGGGGCATCTTTTACATCTGCCACCCTGACCATGTTAGTAAATCGTCTATTAAAGAGACGGGAACCCTCAGGTCCAAATCACACCATCTTCCCCCAGCAAGGATCCATCAGAGCGCGCCCGAAAAAAGCCATCCCATCATGACCGGCCGCCGCAGCTCCTCCTCTCGTTCCCGTAGCACTAAGCCAGGTGATTGGGAGAAGTGTTCTATATCCCATGGCCAATTGGTAGAGTTGCAGACCCAAAGGTTTCTCCCACCTGCCTATCTTGTCCCCGTCCGAGCCGGACTAGCCACTTACGATGGCGGGGAGCAAGCAGAGAGTTTCCCCAACCCGTCCAGGGGGGAGCGAGTATGCCTTGTCCCTTACTTGCTGCGGGGCCTCAGATTTCCAATCCATCCGTTTCTCCGCGGGCTCCTGGAGTACTACGGCCTCCAGCTGCATAACTTCACTCTTGCTTCCATACTGTACGTGGCGGGTTATGTCGCCCTTTGCGAGCTATTTCTGGGCTGCGAAGCTCACTTCGAGCTATGGAAGAGGCTATTCTGCCTCGTCCCTCGTAATCAGGAGGGATCGATATATCAAGTGGGCGGAGTCGAAATATAGCGCATCGCCGGGACCGGATACCTATCCAGCACTCCGAAGAAGACATCCGAAGATTGGCCTTCGGAATAGTTTTATATAGACGACGTCCCTCTTCCGGACCCTATCCAAATGGGCCTTCCTGAGTTTGCCAATGCCCCACTAAAGAAACGCCGCAGCTGGCATCCCCGGAGCCCCCAGGAGGAAGATAACAGCGAGGTCCTATATCTGATGGGCAGGATAAAGACGCTGGCCAAATCAGGATTGACAATAATCGAGGTTATTTCAATATGCATAATGCGGGGGGTGCAACCACTTCAGTATCGGGGGAAACCCATGTGGCACTTCAATGGGGAAGACGATGCCACCCGCTGCGGTCGTAAAGGTCCGGACTCAGCCACCGCTCTGGCGAGAATACTGTCCGATTTATATAAAGGAGAAGAGGAGGAGTTTATCCGCATCAAGCCACGGGATGGATTTTCCATGTACAACCCCCCAAGCTGGGTGAGCTGCTATCTTTTACTCAACTCCATTCATTCCCGCATTCTTCATCACAAATATTTACCTTGCTAATTCATAGCAGGAACTGCGAAAAGCTGTGAAGGAGGGCCACAGCCAGAGGACCCTGACCAGTCCCTTGACCCCGGACTCAAAGAATATCCGGACATATTTGTGGAGCTCGACGACAGGACGTTTTACCAGTTAAGCCGTGACGGTGCCTTGGTGGCCATCATAGCCGATTATCCCGGCCTACTCCCTACATCGCATGTAAGTAAAACTGGAGTCCTAACTTCCGAGAAGGATCCCTTCTTTGCACTTTACCCACCGCACATGTATTGCATTTCACAGGGAAGGCCATCAAGGCGCCGTGCCGAACCCGCGGTGACTCGCCAACAAGGGGAACCGAAGCCGGGTAGGCTTAAAAGGAAGGCCGTCAGGACCGAGACGCTGTCGCAAAGGTATGATTTAAAACCTGCTCCATAATTGCCGTCTTTAAAATATAACAATGTCCCTTGTCCCCTGGCAGAAAGAGTGCTCACCGGACTGTGACCGGAGATCCTGCCGGCCACGCCTCCACCAGCCGGACTCAAGAACCGGACTCGAGGGCGGAGGCCAACGTGGGGACAATGCCGAACGGTCCCCCTATAGAGGATGCGGATAGAATATCTGCTACAAATGCCGAGGTGGAGAGCGCCATGAATCACGGGAGTCGGGCCGTACTCCGCGACCCTAATTTCTCCGAAGAGGCGTTTAATGCCTTCAACTCGGGAGACGCGTACATCCGGGCTGCTTGAGGTGGGCTTGCTAGAGCCACAGACCAGTATTTAAAGGATATACGGGTAAGAAAAATCTGATAATTATGTATATCAGTAGCCCCTGAGACTTGAAAAAGTTGGCACAAGTGATTTAAGGATCATTGTATGCCTAGGTTCTTACAGAGAAGAATACCCATTTGTCTGAAGAGCTGGAGGAGTGCAGAGCCCAGCTAAGGGCCGCAGTTCCAAAATGGAGGAATCCAAGAAGGCCTCTTCTGGTAATACTTGTCTTGATCAACAAGAATGTAATAACGTGTACCAGTTAGTATTCGGCATGGTCGCAAATCTAACAATAGATTCTGCAGGCAATCCCGGAGTGAATCCGGAGATAGTACAAGGGGATGAGCAACATGCTCAACGACAGTTAGAGGCTGGCGAGAGCATGCTTACACGGGTTATTCGAGAGAGAAATGATCTCCAGGATGCCCATACCCGGCTGGGCGTTGAACTAAAAGATGTTCGGGCCCAACTTGCTGACTCCGTGAAGGAGAATAAGAGGCTTCGACGCGGCATTTTTAGTAAGTGCTCGAACGAACCTTTATACAGTTCCGCGAAGAAATGGGCTAACTGAGTTATGTCTGTAGGTATGCTGACAGGTCGCCCTGAAGAGGAGATGCCCGGATCCGCAGGCGATCTACTACAAGAGCTTTCACAATTGCACGAACAAGTTCGGCAAGTGATGCAGGGTGTTGCCAAAGCCTTGTGGCCATTCGCCTCCTTGCCAGGAGGCATGGGAGAGCTTGTAGAAATGCTCAAGGGAGCGCGGCGGCGCTTCCGGTTATGGAAGATATCGGCCTGCCGACAAGGTGCAAGGGAAGCCTGGGCTTTGGTGAAGACACGGTAGACCAAGGTTGATCCGAATCACATGACACAGGTCAGTCCTGTAGGGTCAGATGGGAAAGAGATTCCCGTAAGTCTGGTATATGACCAGGTAGGATTAGCCGCAAAGTATTCCCAACAGGATTGTAGGCTAGACAGCTTGTTGGATGGTATAGAAGAAGAATTTAGCCAGTCTAAATGACTGTGTACTTCAATGGACATATTTTGTCCCTAGCCGGATTGTGAATCATTTGTCATGGCGGACCTTTCCGCTTCAACCTCCGGACCCGACAGTCCGAAGTGTATCCGAATACCCGCTCGGTTATGTAAACCGGGGTACGCGTGGAAACCAGGCGTAGGGGTCATAAGTGCTTGAACAGACAAGTACCCAACTAGTTATGTTATATTACATGGATAGTAACAAATATCTTCCAGGGAGAATAGTTCCGTTAAGGGTTCCTTTCCCTGGGTACGCATACATGAATGTGCATGTCCGAACTGCGAACAGAGACGTAGGACATAAAACATCTGGGGGCTTATGTTTAATAGGTAAGAAAACATATTTTGTTCAGCGACCGAATATTCCCTTAAGAATGCTAGCTTTCGGCTTCACCTAGTCTGAGGTACACATCCAGCTGACTCGGCAGTAACAATCGCGGAGGTGCTCCCCTTATGCCCTAGCCGAATTAACGGGAACGTAGGGCATAAACACAAGAGCCAGGTAACCCATCTTGGCCAAAACTTAAGTCATATCGATGCATATAATGGCGAAGAAAAGGTACATATGGAAAAGTGACACATATGTAGTGGGCAGGAAGCCCGGAAGATAATTATATTAAGCTTCTGTATAAGAAGCCCCAGGTATATTGAGCGTGCATAGCGTGGCAAGAGTGTGCGGTCGAGGCACACTTGAAGCCTGTAAGGCCATAAAAAAAGAAGAAAGAAAGAAAGAGGGTATAACTTAAAAAAGAAAGGCGGAGGTAAGGGGACGAACACGGAGTTCAGCACTAGGCGTAGAATCTTCGAAGTCTGGCCGCGTTCCATGGGTTCGGCTTCGATTCGATTATCTGATGCATCGCGCAGACGGTATGCTCCTCTGGTGAGAACTTTATCAATGATGAAGGGGCCCTCCAACTTGGGCTTGAGCTTGTCCTTTTTCTTCTCTGGTAGGCGTAGAACGAGTTCGCCAACGTTATAAGTTTTGGCCCGTAGTTCCCTGCTTTGATACCTTCAAGCCTGTTGCTGATATAATGCGGAACGGGCTTTTGCGATGTCGCGCTCCTCCTCCAGGGCATCTAAACTGTCCTGCCGATCCATCTCGGCCTCTCTTGCTTCGTACATGCGCACTCGAGGTGAGTCATGAATGATGTCGCAGGGCAAAACCGCCTCTGCGCCGTACACCATAAAAAATGGTGTGTATCCGGCAATGCGGTTTGGCGTGGTCCGCAGCCCCCATAGTACGGAGTCAAGCTCCTCGACCCAGTGCGTATCTGATTCCTTCAAGGATCGCACTAGTCTGGGTTTGATGCCGCTCATAATAAGACCATTTGCTCGTTCGACTTGACCGTTTGTTTGGGGGTGATAGACGGAGGCATAATCAAGCTTAATGCCCATGTTGCCGCACCAAGTTTTCACCTCGTCGGCTGTGAAGTTGGAGCCGTTATCGGTGATGATGCTGTGGGGGACAACGTAACGGTGTACGACCCCGGATATGAAGTCTATCACTGGTCCAAATTCGGCCGTTTTAACTGGTTTGGCTTCTATCCATTTGGTGAATTTATCCACCATGACCAACAAGTATTTTTTCTTATGGCTTCCTCCTTTAAGCGGTCCGACCATATAAAGCCCCCAGACCGCGAAGGGCCAAGTTATGGGGATTGTTTGGAGAGCGGTAGGTGGCATATGGCTTTGATTTGCAAAAAGCTGGCAACCGACGCAATGCTGGACGAGGTCCTGTGCGTCTACTCGGGCTGTCAGCCAGTAGAAACCTGTACGGAAGGCCTTGCTTACAAGGGCCCGAGCTGCAGCATGGTGGCCGCCAGGTCCAGCATGAATTTCGGCCAAGAGCTGCCGCCCTTCCTCTTCGGAGATGCACCTTTGGAGCACTCCGATCGCGCTTTTCTTATAAAGCTCTCCCTCATGAACCTTGTAGGCTTTGGAGCGCCGCACAATGCAGTGTGCCTCATTTTGGTCCTTGGAGAGTTCTTGCCTATTTAGGTAGGCTAAGAAGGGTTCTGTCCATGGGGCGATGACAGCCATGATCACGTGGGCCGAAGGTGTTATTTAAGTGCCGGAGCCTCCGATTACGTCAGAGTGTTCGGGATCAGGGGTTGTGTTCGGATCCGGACTGGTATTGTCGGTCTCTCCTTCCCACACCACAGATGGCTTGAAAAACCTTTCCAAAAAGATATTAGGTGGGACGGGCTCGCGCTTAGCACGGATGCGGGCGAGGATATCCGCCGCTTGATTGTTTTCTCGGACCACATGGTGGAATTCGAGCCCCTCGAACCGAGCTGACATTTTGAGGACGGCATTGCGGTAAGCCGCCATTTTTGGGTCCTTGGCTTCAAAGTCTCCATTTATTTGAGATATTGCGAGGTTCGAATCCCCACGCACTTCTAGGCATTGAATGACCATGGAGACTGCCATCCGAAGACCATGCAACAGAGCCTCGTATTCGATTGCATTGTTGGAGTCTGTGTATAATATTTGTAGTACGTATTGGACTTTATCTCCGGTGGGGGATGTCAGGACAACGCCTGCTCCCAGACCCGCCAGCATCTTAGAGCCGTCAAAGTGCATGATCCAATTGGAGTATGCGCCGTACTCTTTAGGGAGTTCGGCTTCTGTCCATTCGGCGACGAAGTCAGCCAGTACTTGCGACTTAATGGCTCGCCGTGGTTTGTATATGATGTCGAACGGGAGGAGCTCGATAGCCCACTTAGCAATCCGGCCCGTGGCATCGCGGTTATTTATTATATCGTTGAGTGGTACTTCAGAGGCCACCGTGATTGAACACTCTTGAAAGTAGTGTCGTAGTTTCTGGGATGCCATGAAGACCGCGTATGCTATCTTTTAATAATGTGGGTATCGTGATTTGCATGGTGTGAGGACGGTGGATACGTAGTATACCGGATTTTGAAGCGGGAACTTATGTCCGCCCTCCTCTCGTTCGACGACGAGCACTGCGCTAACAACTTGGTGTGTTGCAGCTATATATAACAGCATGGGTTCGCCGATGTTTGGTGCGGCCAGGATTGGGTTGCTGGCCAAGAGGGCCTTTATTTCTTCCAGTCCGACCATGGCCACATCCGTCCACTCGAAGTGTTCGGTGCGTCGAAGGAGGCGATAGAGAGGTAGTGCCTTTTCTCCCAATCGGGAGATAAAGCGGCTTAAGGCAGCCACGCATCCAGTTAATTTCTGGATTTGCTTGAGGTCTGTTGGGGTAGCTAACTGTGACAAGGCTCGAATTTTAGCCGGATTTGCTTCAATTCCTCTATTGGAAACGATGAAACCTAGGAGCTTTTCGGCAGGAATGTAGAAAACGCATTTTTCAGGATTGAGCTTGATGTCATATGTTCGGAGATTGTTGAACGTAAGCCTCAGGTCGTCTATTAAAGACTCGACATGTCTGGTTTTGATGACTACGTTGTCTATGTATGCCTCCACTGTTTTGCTGAATTGTGTTTCCAGGCATGTCTGAATCATGCGTTGATAGGTTGCACAGGCATTTTTGAGCCCAAAAGGCATGGTGTTAAAACAGAAGGGACCGTATGGAGTTATGAATGCCGTTGCAGCTTGATTGGACTCCGCCATCTTGATTTGATAGTATCCGGAGTATGCGTCGAGGAAGCACAATGAGTCGTGTCTTGCAGTGGCATCGATTATTTGATCGATGCGAGGGAGAGGGAAGGCATCCTTTGGGCAAGCCTTATTGAGGTCCTTGAAGTCGACGCCTAGGCGCCAGGATTTGTCCTTCTTTGGTACCATCACCAGGTTTGCTAGCCAGTCCGGGTGTTTTATTTCTCTGATGAATCCGGCTTCGAGTAACTTGGCTAGCTCCTCTCCCATGGCTTGTCGTTTAGGTTCTGAAAAGCGCCGTAGTGTCTGCTTGACCGGCTTGTATCCCTTTAATATATTAAGGCTATGCTCGGCCAGCCTACGTGGGATCCCTGGGATATCTGAGGGGTGCCAGGCAAAGATGTCCCAATTCTCGCGTAAGAACGCCTGCAGTGCGGCGTCGATTGTGGGGTCCAGTTGTGCCCCAATGGTTGCTGCTTTTGTAGAGTCCGTTGGATGGACTTGGAATTTGACGATTTCGTCCGCTGGCTTGAAAGAGGTGGATTTGGATCGTCTGTCGAGTATCACATCGTCCCTATCCACTGTGGAGCGTAGTGTAGTTAATTCTTCCGCCGCTAGGGCTTCGGATAATGCCTCAAGGGCGAGGGCGGCGGTTTCGTTTTTGGCACGGAGTGCTATGTCCGGGTCGCTGGCTAGAGTGATGATTCCGTTGGGCCCGGGCATCTTGAGCTTCATGTACCCATAATGGGGTATGGCTTGGAAGCTCGCGAGTGCATCCCGCCCTAAAAGGGCGTGGTATCCACTATTGAACGGGGCCACTTGGAATGTTATCTCCTCGGACCTGTAATTTTCTGGCGTGCCGAATACCACATCAAGGGTGATTTTTCCCGCACATCACGCCTCCCGGCTAGGGATAATCCCTCGGAAGGTAGTGCTGCTTTGCTCAATGCAGCCTTTGTCTATTTCCATGTTGTTGAGAGTTTCCTCGTAAATGAGGTTTAATCCGCTGCCGCCGTCCATGAGCACTTTAGTAAGCCGAAAGCCATCCACAATTGGACTAAGGACCAAAGCGGCTGGAGCTTGGACTGTTTGGAATGGCGGTTCGTCACTGGCATTAAAGGTTATAGCCGTGTCGTTCCAGGGATTTGTTGCTGCAATGTGGCAGACTTTGGCGAGGCTGCGGACTGCTCTCTTGCGCCTGTTATTTGAGGCAAGAGTCTCGAAGAATGTCAATAATGTATTTTTGCTTTCTACGGGATGATGCTCTGCGGTATCGTCGACGAGGAGATCCTCGCCGCTCTTGGCCACTTGCCGAAGTATCCAACATCCTCTAAGGCTATGTGTTGGTATGGTATCCGGTGTGGTGTGAATTTTGCACGGCCCATTGAGACGTCCCTCCAATACGGTTCCGCCCCCTGTAGTGGGCTTTGGTTTCTTTGTGATTGGATTGGGTGACTTGTGAGAGTGCACCCTTTTAGTTCGGACGAGGGGTTTATTGAGGGCCGGTGGATCCCAGAATTTTACTTGGGTTTTCCAGGCGCTTTCCATCGCACAGTACTTCTGTACTATGGTCGCCAAGTTAGCAAAGTGTACTATGTCACGGCGACGTATGGCGTTGAGGATTCCCTTGTCCGTCCAATTTTTGCAAAATAACAAAATTGCGTCTTCCTCGCGACAGTCCCTGACCTTGTTCATTACAAGCAGGAATCTAGCCCAAAAGTGATGTACTGTTTCTTGGGACTCTTGTCTAATGTGGGAAAGATCACTTGTATCTGGGCGGTTGGGTAGATTTAAGTCCGAACCCTGACCCGATCTAAGACTCAGGTGCCGAGGAGCTTCCGAACTTGGCAGTTCGAGCTCTGGGATGTTGTCCAATTTTTCTGGCCCGCTGTCCGATTCTAAGTTCGGAGCTTGGGTAATGTCCTCCCGCAGACGGGTATCCGGCTCGGAGAGCACGGGAATCCGGACATAGTTTGTCCTCAAAATAGAGGAAGAATCGCTGCATTGCTCCTTCACCACCGCCATCTGATGGGTGACGGCGGAGAGTTAATCTCTCTTTGGTCGGGTTTAAGCCCGATCCGATCATAGTCTGTAGCGACTCCCAGGGCAGCGATGCGATCCAAGAGCTCGTTCAAGGATGAAAGCTCCATTGGATCCATCCGCTCAGCATATTCCGAGCTGACGTGGAGGTTGTTTTCGATGACCCGAGAAGTCAGCATCGGCGCGGCGGCCGAACGGGAGGTCATGACAAAGCCGCCTAGTTGGAGAGTTTGGCCTAAAGCCAGAGCTCCCCCAGAGGTGATGTTGTCCTTGATAACAAGGCGAGCCATCAAACCTTACCGTGACGACATAGTGGAACTCTCAATGAAAGCACCAATGTCGGTGTCAAAACCGGCAGATCTCGGGTAGGGGGTCTCGAACTACGCGTCTAAGGCTAATGGTAACAGGAGGCGGGGGACACAATGTTTACCCAGGTTTGGCTCCTCTCGATGGAGGTAATACCCTACTTCCTGCTTGACTGGTCTTGATGATATGAGTATTACAAGAGTTGATCTACCACGAGATCGTAGAGGCTAAACCCTAGAAACTAGCCTATGATTATGATTGTTCTTGTCCTACGGACTAAACCCTCCGGTTTATATAGACATCGGAGGGGGCTAGGGTTACACAGAGCCGGTTACAGAGAAGGAGATCTACATATCCGAATTGCCAAGCATGCCTTCCACGCAAAGGAGAGTCCCACCCAGACACGGGACGAAGTCTTCGATCTTGTATCTTCATAGTCCAACAGTCCGGCCAAAGTATATAGTACGGCTGTCTGAGGACCCCCTAATCCAGGACTCCCTCACTGGCCTCCGGTCGGACCCCTGTTTGCAATAGCGGTGGCCTCCATCTCTACCCAATATGTCTTAACACGGGTAAGAGCCATCCGCGCACCCTCTATGCACGCCGACCTCTTTACAGCGTCGATATGCGGCACAACACGAAGAAATCGTTGCACTAAACCAAAATAATTATCCGGACTTGGTTCCTTCGGCCAAAGATGATCCATGACAGACCTAATGGAAAGCCCGGACAACCTATGGAGCTCGGCCCACTTGGCCATTTGTTCATTTAACAGCAGCGGACGCTTTGGAGCACTGAACTGCGACCAGAACAACCTTTCCACCTCATGATCTTTCTGATCTTTGAAATACTCAGTCGCATCAGCAGCACTCTTCGCTAAGTCCAAGTATGCGTCTACAGCACTCCATAATTGATCCAGAGGGGCATACTTCGGATCTCTGAACTTCGTCCGCATCAAAAAGGGCTTCCCAGCCGTGATATCTCCGGCTTCACGAAGCTCCTCCCTTGCCGCTCTGATTTTAGAGCGAGTTTCCTAGGCTACTTCTAAGGCCTTGTTTAGGTCAGCCGCTTTCGCTTGGCTTTCCATTTCAAGGAGCTCATAACGGCTGGCGGCATTTTGCAGCTCAAGAGCCATGCTGGCTATTTTATCTTTGCTCTGGCGATGAGCGGCCTGTTCGGCTTTTAACTCTTCGGCCGCCTTTAGGGCGGCCGCATCGCTTCTCCTAGCTTGCTCCTTGGCTCGGGCAAGTTCCGCCCGAAGGGTCTCCACGGCGGCAGCTCCATCTGCAGTCAAAGCATATTATAGATACTAGCATCATGCTCCTCTTAATATTTGCTGACCACCCGAAAATACATACCCTGTGCCTCGTCAAGCCGCTTGTTCACAAGCGCGATGTCGGCATCCGCCACGTCAAGCTGCCGCCTCAGTTCGGCAAAATCAGCGGTCCGGTCAGCCGCCGGACCCTCAGCCGCCTGCACATGAAAGTAGTGCGATCATTACCTGGGACTATGATCCTCTGTTTGCCACCTCTAGACGGCAACCGGAGTCTCAGGGGCTACTATCTATATAGAGCACACCTAGCGTGTGCGGTACAGTCAAATATATATATATATATATATTACTTTGCGTACCTCAAAGCCTCTTAATAGGCTCGTAAAAGCTTCATTTAACCCGCTTTCGGCGGATGAAATCCTCTCAACCACCGTACCCATCAAGGTACGATGTGCCTCTCAGATAGCCGCTTGCTCCAAAAGACCCATCAATGTGTCCGGTTGTACATCGGATAGTCCCAGGCTTTTTCTGTTGGTCTCCTTAGGAGCCGAGAACCCCGGACTCCGGGCGGCCGAAGAGTTACCTTCTGGCCTTCGCGGATCAGGAGAAATCCTCCGCGACGACACCTCAGGGTTGTCCGTCTCACGAGGCGGGGAAGCAGGGGCAGGTGTTTCCCTCTCCATCATCTCCGGAAGAAGATCCTCTGAAGATGAACTTTGTTGGGAAGGGCTATGAGCCGGACTGCAAAACATATGTCTTGGTTGTTATTCTCAAAGAAAAAGCGAGATATATTTACCAAAATACCCTTGTTCACTTACGGCTCGGTTGACGGCTGGCCCCCTTGCGGGCGCTGTGCGGTAAGGACGCCCTCTGGGGCAGGGCCCCCTGGCGAAGATTTCTTCCCTCGTTTGGAAGCCTCCGTTTCCAAATCTTCAAGGGCGCCCCTTTTCTTCTTGTGGGGAGAGGGGATTTTAGATTCACCTCCTCGATCATCCTCCTTTGCGGAGGCACTAATTCCCCTGGTTTGGATGTGTGACGTATGAAGCCCGCTCTCGGCTTCTCTATTCCTCCCTTCATCTTCTCCTGATGGCACTTGATAGGGTGCGCGCTCAAGCATCCTGGTTAGTACGGGATCCGGCGAGCCTTCGGGAAGGGGGGCCGAACACCTGATCCTCTCCGCCTTTCTTATCCAATCCTGGCCGAGGGCAATTTTTCAGAATAATGTTGTGACAAAAATAAAGACAGCATGTTCGGTCGCGGAATTACTTACTTGGGTATCTGGACGATTGCAGTTGAGACCCGCATCCTCGGTGGTGTCCGGACACTTTATTCCTGATCCAAAGAAAAATCCATACATCCCTTCGAGCGTCATGCCGAAGAAGTGTTGAATAGTTTGCGGTCCTTCTGGGTTGAACTCCCACATACGGAGAGATCGACGTTGGCATGGCAGGACCCGACGAACCAGCATTACTTGTGTTACTTTGACGAGACTGACGTCCCTCCTGAGGAGATCTCGGATGCGGCTTTGCAATGTCAGCACGTCATTAACTGGCCCCCAGTCCAGCCCTTTTTTGACCCATGACGCCAGTTGGGGCGGAGGGCCTGGGCGAAAGGTGGGGGCGGCCGCCCACTTTGTACCCCGGGGGGCTGTGATGTAAAACCACTCCCGTTGCCATAGGTCGGACACCTCCGGGAAGGAACCCTTTGGCCATGGGGCGTCGGCACCTTTGCTTATTATAGCGCCTCCGCACTCTGCGTGTCGCCCATCGATCATCTTCGGCTTCACATTGAATGTCTTGAGCCATAAGCCGAAGTGTGGGGTAATGCGGAGGAAGGCCTCACACGCGACGATAAACGACAAGATGTGAAGGATGGAATCTGGAGCTAGATCATGGAAATCTAGCCCGTAATAGAACATGAGCCCTCTTACGAAGGGATCAAGACTAAAACCTAGCCCTCGGAGGAAGTGGGAAACAAATACAACACTCTTGTTGGGTTCGGGAGTGGGGATAACCTGCCCTTAAGCAGGTAGCCTGTGGGGGATTTTGGCGGTCAGATACCTAGCCTCCCTAAGCTTCTTGATGTCCTCCTCTGTGACAGAAAAGGCCATCCACCGGCCATGAAGGTTGGATCCGGACATGATTGAAGGTCCGAAGCGCTTAGCCTGAACCATGGGTGTTGGAACTCGAGGTAGGGGAAGGGAAGGATTGGGCGTGGAATGAAAAGGACGGGTCTGGACCTCTTTATGAAGAGGGTGAATACCAAGCGTCCTCCGTGTGGCCGTTTGGAACTTGCCTAAAACCGAGGAGTCATACTAATAGCACGATTGGGTTACCCACGCCCGTATTGATGAGAATCTCGTGATAAAGGGAACGCGATCTCTGCTTCGACAAGACGTGCCAATAAAACCGCCTCGCAACACGTGCAGTAGCAGGCTGGGAAAAACGGTTCGTATAAAGACCGGGTCGCGGCGTGATGTCACGCTATGAAAAGTTGTCAGCAGATTAGATTTGTGGAATATTATACTCTCTACGGTGGTATGTGGAATTTGTTTTGCAGAGCCGGACACGATCCTTGTGTTCAAAATCTTCTATGGAGTATTCGGAGAAGGAACCCGCCTTGCAATGCCGAAGACAATCTGCGCGCCGGTCTTATCGTCATTGAAGCCTGGTTCAGGGGCTACTGAGGGAGTCCTGGATTAGGGGGTCCTCGGACAGCCGGACTATATACTTTGGTCGGACTGTTGGACTATGAAGATACAAGATTGAAGACTTCGTCCCATGTCCGGGTGGGACTCTCCTTTGCGTGGAAGGCAAGCATGGCAATTCGGATATGTAGATCTCCTTCTCTGTAACCGACTCTATGTAACCCTAGCCCCCTCCGGTGTCTATATAAACCGGAGGGTTTAATCCGTAGGACCAACAGCAATCATAATCATAGGCTAGCTTCTAGGGTTTAGCCTCTACGATCTCGTGGTAGATCAACTCTTGTAATACTCATATCATCAAGATCAATCAAGCAGGAAGTAGGGTATTACCTCCATCGAGAGGGCCCGAACCTGGGTAAACATTGTGTCCCCCGCCTCCCGTTACCATTAGCCTTAGACGCACATTTCGGGAACCCCTACCCGAGATCCGCCGGTTTTGAAACCGACAGTGACCGTACGATGTCCATCCAACGGCCGTAGTGCTTCTTCAACCTCTGGTCTTCTTGCTCGAGCCGCCCAAAGCAGCGCCGGTCGTGCCGCGTGCACCTGCCTCCCATGGCCGGCTGTGATGCCGCGGAGGCCTCACCGCCCCGTACTACTCCCACCGCTGGGCAGGCCATCCCTCTACTCACCCACACCCCCTGTTATTCTGCGGCGACGATAGCCTCACACCACAGTCGAACCAGTGAACCCTCGTACTCCTCTCCACGCGGGCTTGCACTGCCGCGTCTTCCCCGGCTCCGCGCCGTCCCCTTCCTAGCCCTCGCCGTCGTCCACCGCCCTGGTGCTCTCGGCGCGGCGTGGTCAACATGGTCAACGACCGACTTCCATTGGAAGAGTACTGTACATGGAGAGGCTGACAGCTGGGTCCACGGCGGACACAAGGAAGTGCCTCCTTATTACGCGCAAAATAGTTATTCCTCCACCTGACAGCAGGGACCCACCGGACGGGCCACCTTATTTTGCAAAACAAATGTTTCCCCCCTGACTGCTAGGACCCACTAGCTACATCTTCGCATGCAAGGAAGTGCGTCCGGGCAAAAAAAATGATTCGCCCCCTGACTGTTGGGACCCACCATCTACATCTTCGCATGCAAGGAAGTGCCTGACAGTCGGCCAGGGTGCAAGAAAGAAAATACAGCCATGCACGTACATACGGGCGAGGTCTCGAATGCCTACTCACGCATACGTACGGCCTGGGCTCGTGTACATGGCTGGGTCGGAACGGAGAAACAGCGTCTTCGTCGTGTTCATGGGGAGCCAACCGGCTGGGTCGGAATGAAATGCGTCATCGTGTTCATCAGGAGGGCTTGGACAGAACAGCCGATGGAAACGAGGCCCGACGTACCGCAGAACGGAGGAAACGGCCTTGTGTTCGACCGGCCACGTTCGAAACGGGATCCTGTTCATCGGGAGGGGTCCGGCGTACCGCAGAACGGAGGAAACGGACTTGTGTTGGACCTCCTACGGTTGAAACGGGGTCCTGTTGATCGGGAGGGGTGTGGCGTACCGCAAACTGTAGGAAACGGACTTGTCTTGGAGCGCTACGGTCGAATGGGGGGTCCTGTTCATCGGGAGGGGTGTGGCGTACCACAAAACGGGACTCAACGGGATACTGTTCATCTCCACCGTGGACCTCCTCCAGCCTCCACGGTCTACTGTTCATCCACCATCGACCTCCTCCAGCCTCCACCTGCGACTGTTCATCCACGGGCTCCTATTCATCCAGCCTCCACAGTGCGCTACTCCACCAGCTACTGTTCAACCAGCCCTCTCCACGCGCTCCTGTTCAACCACCCCTCCACGGGCTACTATTCATCCACCCCTCCACCGTCTACTGTTCATCCAGCCCTCCACGGGGTCGTCCTGTTCATCCAGCCCTCCACGGGGTCCTATTCATCCAGCCCCAACCGGGTCGATCGATCGGGGTCCTGTTCATCTAGAGGCAACACCACGGGGTCCTGTTCATCCACCCCCACCGCTCATTGTTCACCCAAACCCCCCAGCAACGCTCAATGTTCATCCAAACCCCCCTAGCAAACGCTCACTATCCATCCAGAGGCAGCATCGATCAGCTTTAGTTAGCAGCAGTAGCGAAGGAATCACTCGGGTTCAGTAACGTAGCTAGTGCAATCGCTTGGGTTCAGTTAGAGCCCAACGCCTCGCTCGGGTTCAGTTACAGCCCAAAGCCTCGCACACACGCGCGTACGTGTACGAGAGAAATGCGCATCGCTCGGCCCCCGACCTCCCACCGTAACCGGGAACTCCCTGAAATTTTCCTCGCCCTTGCTTCTACCACGGTTTTTTCCTTCATGGACGGCCCAAAGAATGTCATGCAGCTGCGTCTCCGGCCCGCCCAGGACGAAAAGCCCATTTTCTGTCATGATTTTTTGTCATAGAAGTAGGAGCCCACCACATCTATGATGATACCAGGTTTTGTCACAATTATCATCATAGAAGTGTCATAAGTATGACAGAAAAAAAATTCGTTCGGCACAAAATGTCACAGATGTGTCTTCTTTTTGTATTGATGGTCTTCTCCTCTCGACCCCCAAAGAAAAGAAAAGAAATAAAGCTATTTACATGGGAAAGCTCCCAACAAGCAAAAGAAGAACGATAAATCTTTTTGGGTTTTCTTTTAATTACTACTACATGCATGGGAAGTATACTAGCTAATTTTTTTGGTTTTTCTTAAGGTTTTTCAAACACACAAGAAGAAGGCTTAGAAAAGAAAATAAACTAGCGTGGATAGTACAATGAAAAAGTATGAGCACCGACAACTAGAATGAGTGTGTGAATCATGAATGTAATGTCAGCGAGAAATACGTACTCCCCCAAGCTTAGGCTTTTGGCCTAAGTTGGTCTATGGCCACGGCTGGCCTGGTGGATATCCAAAGTTGTAACTGGGGTCGTACTGAGATGCGGCCGCTACTGCCTGACGAGCTACAGCTTGGAGGCGAGCTGCCTCCATCCTCCTTTCATACTCGTTCACCTCCTCCCCGGTTATAACATATCTCCTTTTTGCTTGAAAGTCAAAGAAAGTAGGAGCAGGGAGAGCAATATGGACAACGTGCTGTCTGACAAAGATTAGTCAGTACTGAAGGGGTTGTTCATTCCTCTCAATAAACTGATGGCGAACCATAGCATTACAATCTAAATAAACAGGAGGCAACTCTATAACATTTGCATGTATGGGTACATCAAGATAGTTAGCTAAACGAGTTGCATAAATCCCACCAAACAAATCTCCACTTATACTGTTATGATGCAACCTTCGTGCAACAATCGCCCCCAAGTTATATTGTTTATCTCCTAATACCGCACTTTTGAGAACACAAAGATCTGGAACGCACATGTGACAAGCTTCATCTTTACCATTAATGCATCTACCTATAAAGAGAGCAAAATAATGTATGGAAGGAAAATGAATGCTCCCTATGGTAGCTTGTGCGATTTCTCTAGATTTCCCCACAGTGATACTAGCAAGAAAGTCTTTATATTCAGATCTGCGAGGTTCACTAAAATTGCCCCACTGTGGGAGTTTACAAGCAGTATTAAAATCTTCTAGGTATATGATTTACCATAAAGATCGAACAAAACAGTGTGAGAATTGCGTGAGGATGTGAATTTGAACCTGCTCACAAGGGAATCAGTTAGGTAGTAGTATTGGGGACACTTATCTGACACAAAGCCCTCAAGTTCAGCATTACGCACATACGCGTCAAATTCCTCCTTAATGCCTGCTTGAACAATAAAATCTTCTGATAGCCATTCACAAGGCCGCACTTGAGCTTCCCTCGGTGGTTCATCATCTGGCTCACATATCGTGAGCCTTGGTCCTTTCTTCCTTGAGGAACCACCTTGGTATATTTTCCTATGCATTTTTCTTTCTCTGACAAATTTCTGAAATTTGTAGTGACTCAAAATAAAAGTGAACCAAACTCAATAAGATTGATAGCAACTACTCCCACAAATGCCTAAAAGCTAAATCATGCATTAAAACTAACTTTGACCATATAAATTTGACATGCAAGCTCAAGAACAGGGTCACCTTAGCAGCAAAAATTTGCAATAAATAAATCACTAGAACAAAACCTAATTGGACCATTGGAGGAGTCACATACTGAAGAACAATCCCCCAAAACAGTTTCGTGAATGAAGCTTTGAGCAAGGAGATCGAAAATCGCAGCAAAACGAGCTAGAACACGAGTTTGAGTTGTGTGGTGATTTTTTCTGGAGGAAGACAAAGTGTGTCGGTGCAGGAATAAGTGGAGGGGGGCCACGTGGGGCCCACGAGGAAGGGGGCGCGCCCAGGGGGGAGGGCCCACCCTGGACCCTCGTGGCCAGGTGGTGTGGCCCCCTGATGTATTCTTAGTGCCAAATATTCTTAAATATTCTACAAAAAATCATATTTCATTTTCGGGGCATTTGGAGAACTTGTATTTTCGGGGTATTTTTTATTGCAGGGGTAAATCAAAAAACAGAAAGAAAAATATTATTTTTGCTTTATTTAATCTAAATAACAGAAAGTAAAAGGAGGGTACAAAGAGTTTTGCTTTCTAACTTCATCCATCTCATGCTCATCAAAAGGAATCCACTAACAAGGTTGATCAAGTCTTGTTAACAAACTCATTCTGAATTGCATGAAACCGGAGAATCTCCGAATAGCACTAAGTTACCTCAACGGGGATATGCATGTCCCCAACAATAAGAATATCATATTTCTTCTTGATAGTAGGAAGAGGAAATTCAAAACCTCCAATAGTAATCATTGAAATTTTTACAATATAATTGATACTGTGGACTTGAGGTCGTTTCCTCGGAAAGTGTACCGTATACTCATTACCATTAACATGAAAAGTGACATTGCCTTTGTTGCAATCAATAACAGCCCTGCAGTATTGAAAAGGGGTCTACCAAGGATAATTGACATACTATCATCCTCGGGAATATCAAGAATAACAAAGTCCGTTAAAATAATAACATTTCCAACCACAATAGGCACATCCTCTTAAATACCGACAGGTATAGCAGTTGATTTATCGGCCATTTGCAAAGATATTTCAGTAGGTGTCAACTTATTCAAATCAAGTCTACGATATAAAGAGAGAGGCATAACACTAACACCGGCTCCAAGATCACATAAAGCAGTTTTAACATAGTTTCATTTAATGGAGCATGGTATCGTTGGTACTCCTGGATCTCCTACTTTCTTTGGTATTCCACCCTTAAAAGTATAATTAGCAAGCATGGTGGAAATTGCAGCTTCCGGTATCTTTCTTTTATTTGTAACAATAGCTTTCATGTACTTAGCATAAGGATTCATTTTAAGCATATCTGTCAAATGCATAGGCAAAAAGATAGGTCTAATCATTTCAGCAAAGCGCTCAAAATCCTCATCATCCTTTTTCTTGGATGGTTTAGGAGGAAAAGGCATGGGTTTCTGAACCCATGGTTCTCTTTCTTTACCGTGCTTCCTAGCAACGAAATCTCTCTTATCATAACTTTGATTCTTTTATTGTGGGTTATCAAGATCAACAACAGGTTCAACCTCTACATCATTATTATTGCTAGGCTGAGCATCAACATGAACATCATCATTAACATCGTCACTGGGTTCATGTTATTTACCAGATTGTGTTTCAGCATCAGAAATAGAAATATCATTGGATTCTCAGGTGTGTCAACAACAAGTTCACTGGAAGCATGCAAAGTCCTATCATTTTTCTTCTTCTTTTTAGAAGGACTAGGTGCATCAACATTATTTCTCTGAGAATATTGCTCAATTCACTTAGGGTGGCCCTCAGGATACAAAGGTTCCTAAGTCATTCTACCACCTCTAGTCACAACTCTAACAACATTATCATTTTCTTATTATTTAATTCACTGAGCAAATAATTTTCTGCTTTAAGCACTTGTTCTGCTTGAGTGGTAACCATGGAAGCATGTTTACTAATAAGTTTAAGTTCACCTTTAACTCTAGACATATAATCACTCAAGTGTTTTGTCGGAGTAAATGACCATGGGTAGCCTTATCGGCTCCCCCTGGCTCTTCAAAACATCGGGCCGACTGCGCCCCTCAAACATCCAAGACAAAGGGCCGCTTTCCCGTGGCCGGCTGCAGGAAGGTGGCAAAGCTCAGCAAGCTACCCCAGATTGGGCTGACTCCTAGCAGGCGGCTACCAGAGTGTCCGACCTCTAGTAGGCGGCCCACCCCATGCACCGTCAAAGTTTGCACCCACATAACAGCGACAAAATGGGGCGTGGCTACAGTGAAGCCTGCCGCCCCCGAATCACGGAAAAGGCGTGGCCACAGTGCATCGTACCGGGCGGCCATCCCTCGCCCGGCGCGGCACTGTTGCCACGTTGACCATGACATTACCCATGGCAGAGCGACCATGCCCCCACGATAGGCTGTCGGTACGGCCCGCAGGCGGCGGGCCCCTCCTGCCAGAGATCCACCATAAGACGGCCTGACCAGTCCAGTCGGCATGAGGGGAGGCTGGCTCCCAATAGCCGGCCCACCCTCACCTTGGAAGTTTGTGCACCATTAAGCAGATAAGACGGGGTAAGGCTACAGTGATAGCCTGCCAGGCGGCGGCACTGTAGCCATGCTTGCCCCGACCAAGCCATCGTCATCAAGGGCGAGGCTACAGTAATGAGCCACCAACATGGCCCATAGGCAGTGGGCCCAGCCTTTCGACCAAGAGGCCGACAGCCGGTGGGACCCACCAGTCGGTGGGCCCTAGCGGTCGGCGGAGAAGCTGGCGACCATAGACACTGACGGTCTGGACCCACGTCCAATCGGATTACCATTGTAGCCCTGGGGGTAGGCCTCTATAAAACCCCCCAGGGCACCCATGCAAAGGGTTGTTCCATTAGAACTACACACACTGCATATAGAGAAGAGGAGAGCTAGCCTTGCCCTTCTTCTTCCTCTAGCCGAACAGCTCAAGGAGCCACTTGTAGCTACTTACTGATTTAGTGATCATGTGGAGACCCCGCAGAGCAGGACTAGGGGTGTTATCTCCTAGGAGAGCCCCAAACCTGGGTAAGATTAACCGACGTGCATGTCTTCGCCTTATCCCGTTTCCAGTCACTGGCGATGTCTTATTGGCTCCCACTATGATTAGCCATCCTTTGGCATATGTCACACCTACCACCCGACATGTTCGATCATATAAGCATTGCGTTTCAATTATCTACCAACATAAGCATTGAAGTTTTCTTGTTTAACAATAAAATTATCAAACTCATCCAAGCATTGACTAGCAGACTTATAACGAGGAATATCACCTTCATCAAATCTATAGAGATAATTTACCTTTACTACCTGTGTCGGGTTATCAAGACCATGTATTTCTTCAATAGGCGGTAAATTCAACATCTTCAGCTTTAATACCCTTTTCTTTCATAGATTTCTTTGCCTCTTGCATATCTTCAGGACTGAGAAATAGAATACCCCTTTTCTTCGGAGTTGGCTTAGGAGTTGGTTCAGGAAGTGTCCAATTGTTTTCATTAGTCAACATATTATTCAATAACAATTCAGCTTGATCAACAGTTCTTTCCCCGAATACACAACCAGCACAACTATCCAGGTGGTCTCTGGAAGCATCGGTTAGTCCATTATAAAAGATATCAAGTATTTCATTTTTCTTGAGAGGATGATCAGGCAAGGAATTAAGTAATTGGAGAAGACTCCCCCAAGCTTGTGGGAGACTCTCTTCTTCAATTTGCACAAAATTATATATTTCCCTTAAAGCAGCTTGTTTCTTATGAGCGGGGAAATATTTAGCAGAAAAGTAATAAATCATATCCTGGGGACTACGCACATAACCAGGATCAAGAGAATTAAACCATATTTTAGCATCACCCTTTAATGAGAATGGAAATAACTTAAGGATATAGTAGTAACGAATTTTTTTCCTCATGAGTGAATAGGGTGGCTATATCATTCAATTTAGTAAGATGTGCCACAACAGTTTCAAATTCATAGCCATAAAAAGAATCAGATTCAACCAAAGTAATTATCTCAGGATCGACAGAGAAATCACAATCCTTATCAGAAATACAGATAGGTGAAGTAGCAAAAGCAGGGTCATATTTCATTCTAGCATTCAGAGATTTTTCTTTCAGCTTAGCTAATAATTTCTTAAGATCATATCTATCATTGGAAGCAAGAAAATCTCTAGCAGTTTCTTCATCCATAACATAACCCTCAGGCACAATAGGCAATTCATATCTAGGGGGGGAATCTTCATCATCACTTTCATCAGTATTATCAGTTTCAATAATTTCATTCTCTCTAGCCCGAGCAAGTTGTTCATCAAGAAATGCACCTAATGGCACATTATTATCAAGCATGGAAGTAGTTTCATCATAAGCATCACGCGTAACAGAAGTGGCGTCATCAATAACATGCGACATCTCAGAATTAATAGCAGAAGAAAGGTTTAGGTGTCGCAAGTTTACTCAAAACAAAAGGAGAATCAAGTGCAGAGCTAGATGGCAGTTCCTTACCTCCCCTCGTAGTTGAGGGATAAATCTTTGTTTTCTTGTCTTTCAAGTTCCTCATAGTGATCAGCAGATATAAATCCCAAATGGCTCAAAGAATAGAGCTATGCTCCTCGGCAACGGCGCCAGAAATCAGTCTTGATAACCCACAAGTATAGGGGATCGCAATAGTTTTCGAGGGTAGAGTATTCAACCCAAATTCGTTGATTCGACCCAAGGGGAGCCAAAGAATATTCTCAAGTATTAGCAGTTGAGTTGTCAATTCAACCACACCTGGAAAACTTAATATCTGCAGCAAAGTATTTAGTAGCAAAGTAATATGGAAGTAACGGTAATAGTGGCAAAAGTACCAGTAGCAGTTTTGTAATAATTGTAACAGTGGCAACGGTAAAGTAACTAAGCAAAGATCAATACGTGAAAAGCTCGTAGGCATTGGATCAGTGATGGATAATTATGTCGGATGCGATTCCGCATGCAATAGTTATAACATAGGTTTACACAGAACTAGCTCCAGTTCATCAACGTAATGTAGGCATGTATTCCGAATATAGTCATACGTGCTTATGGAAAAGAACTTGCATGGCATCTTTTGTCCTACCCTCCCGTGGCAGCGGGGTCCTATTGGAAACTAAGGGATATTAAGGCCTCCTTTTAATAGAGTACCAGACCAAAGCATTAACATTGGTGAATACATGAACTCCTCAAACTACGGTCGTCACCGGGAGTGGTCCTGATTATTGTCACTTCGGGGTTGCCGGATCATAACACATAGTAGGTGACTATTGACTTGCAAGATAGGATCAAGAACTCACATATATTCATGAAAACATAATAGGTTCAGATCTGAAATCATGGCACTCAGGCCCTAGTGACAAGCATTAAGCTTAGCAAAGTCATAGCAACATCAATCTTAGAACATAATGGATACTAGGGATCAAACCCTAACAAAACTAACTCGATTACATGGTAAATTTCATCCAACCCATCACCGTCCAGCAAGCCTACGATGGGATTACTCACGCACGACGGTGAGCATCATGAAATTGGTGATGGAGGATGGTTGATGATGACGACGGCGACGGATTCCCCTCTCCGGAGCCCCGAACGGACTCCAGATCAGCCCTCTTGAGAGAGATTAGGGCTTGGCGGCGGCTCCGTATCGTAAAACGCAATGAATCCTTCTCTCTGATTTTTTTCTCCTCGAACGTGAATATATGGAGTTGGAGTTGAGGTCGGTGGAGCCTCAGGGGGCCCACGAGATAGGGGGGCGCGCCCCGGGGGGCAGGTGCGCCCCGGGGGGCAGGTGCGCCCCCACCCTCGTGGACAGGGTGTGGGCCCCCTGGTCTTGATTCTTTCGCCAGTATTTTTATTAATTCCAAAAATATTCTCCATGAAGTTTCAGGTCATTCCGAGAACTTTTATTTCTGCACAAAAATAACACCATGGCAATTCTGCTGAAAACAGCGTCAGTCCGGGTTAGTTCCATTCAAATCATGCAAGTTAGAGTCCAAAACAAGGGCAAAAGTGTTTGGAAAAGTAGATACGATGGAGACGTATCACACCCACATCAAGTCTATTCTCGGCAGTGCTATTTGTTTCTGCGGCGTACGGGGTGGAGAGATCAAGACCAAGAAGGCAAGGAACGCCAGGCAAGCCTTCGTCCATAAGCCCGACTTCTGCTGCATCCAGCAACCGAGTGATACTCTTAGTGGTGGATTCCATGTCTTGCACCACATGCTGGAGTACAGACGGGATCAGCAGAACCTTCGCATGTCACCTACATCCGGCGATGCCCATATTCTGCAATGGGCAAAGAAGGTAAGAGATATCCCGGATCATTGACTTCGAGCTGAGTTCTATCACATCCAGCATGAACTTTCCCAAATCATCATGAAGGAGGTCCTCGAAAAAACAGGGATGTTCTACTTGGAAGGGCAAATGTCGCGGGAAGACGTCCAAACACTCATAGCCTCTCAGTGTCTCGACCAGAAGCCTTTCACTAAGCTCGGGGACTATCTCCCTGACTTGGATGGATGGCACGACATGTTGGAGTGATTGTCGATATATGACAATGTGTCCGTTTAGTCCATACTTTCTATATGACGAAACTTTGAGTTGTGCACAACGAAACTTTATTTGTGATGTAATTAAACCGTCCTCCTCGACTAGCGAAGATCACTCTAGTTAGGGCATTTTGGGTACGATGAACTTTGTTATTTATGCTTATGATATGTTGCTTCTATTTTTGCCAAGTCTGTCTCTTCCTGTTGCTCAACTATATATGTTGCATATCATCGACTCATGTCATGATGCAGGTGCATAGATCATCGATGGCGAAGAAGTTCTACGCCAGGAGTATACGACGAGTGGCCGGAGTGTCAGGCCCAGGTGTACTGGTTTCCGGTTTCCGAGCGACAACCAGTAGTTAGTTTAGGTTCATGCTAGTGCGAGAGAGGGATACAAACTCATGTACTGCATAGTTCCGCTCTCACTCGTAGTGATAGCTCTTCTCGCGTATATCATTGTTTAGATGGATGATGATGTAGTTGCAAGTAATCGAGACTTGTATCGCTATTTTCGAGATGATGACGAGAGACCACTTTGTGTTGGATGATGATTATGATGATGACATGATTTGATGGTATGATTACATTTGTATGTGTATGATATGCTAAAGATTATTGTATAAAGCCTGTTCAAATACAAAAAAAATATGCAGAAAAAACTAATAAAACTAACCGTAGCGAGGGGAATAAAGTTAGCAGCAACGCGCTCTTACCAGTAGCGTGCCCTAGTTAACAGCGCTGCAGCTATTAGCAGTAGCGCATTGAACTAAAGCTCGCTGCTGCTAGCCATGTATAGCTGTAGCGCCGTATCAGTAGCGTGGGACCCCGCGCTACTGATACACCAAATACCCGCGCTACTGCTAGGCTTTTCCCTAGTAGTGACCCCACACTATTGCTCCCCGGCAACGGTGCCAAAAAAAGGTCTTGATATCCCACAAGTATAGGCGATCAGTTGTAGCCTCTTTCGATAAGTAAGAGTGTCGAACCCAACGAGGAGCAAAAGGTAGAACGAATATTCCCTCAAGTTCTATCGACCACCAAGACAACTCTACGCACGCTTCATGTTCGCTTTACCTAGAACAAGTATGAAACTAGAAGTACTTTGTAGGTGTGATAGGATAGGTTTGCAAGATAATAAAGAGCACGTAATTAAAAACTAGGGTCTGTTTAGATAAAGACACAACTAAGTTAGTTTTAGTAGAGAGATTTTTGTCACGAGAAAGTTATTTGTCCCTAGGCAATCGACTGGTAATCATTATTGCAATTTTATATGAGGGAGAGGCAAAAGCTAACATACTTTCTCTTCTTGGATCATATGCACTTATGATTGGAACTCTAGAAAACGTCCGTAACTACTAAAGATCATTAAGGTAAAACCTAACCATAGCATTAAAGTATGAAGTCCTCTTTATTCCCATATGCCATAACCCACTTATCCGTGTTTGTGTTTCTATCACTCATGTAACGCAGACAATAAGCAAACCATGAACATATTGCAAACCCTGCAGCGGAGATCCCTTACGCTTGCGCGACACAGAGAGCACCATAGGACGCCACCAATAATAAAACATGCAACTCAAACCAATCACGATCACAATGAACCCATAGGACAAAACGTATCAACTCAAACATCATAGCATAGCCATACATCATTGGGAAATAATATATAGCATTGAGCACCATGTTCAAGTAGAGTTTACAGCGGGGAGAAGGGGTGTTACACCTCTGCATAGAGGCGGAGAGAGTTGGTGATGACGGTGGCGAAGTTGTTCGTGCAGATCGCCGTCACGATGATGGGCCCGGCGGCGTTCCGGCGCGACCGGGAGAGAGGGGGAGAGAGCCTCTCTCCTTCTTCTTCTTCCTTGACCGTCCCCCTAGATGGGAGAAGGGTTTTCCCTCTGGTCCATGGCCTCAATGGCGGTGGAGGGGCGAGATCCCCTCCGAGATTGGATCTCTCTCTCTCTGTTTCCTTCTGTTTCTGTGCTCCCAGATTCTGCCCTTTCACCGTTTCTTAAATTCCCGGAGATCCGTAACTCCGATTTGGCTGAAATTTTAACACGATTTTTATTCGGATATTAGCTTTCTTGCGGCAAAAGAAGGGAACCAACCACCTTACGGAGTGGCCACAAGGGCCCAGGGCGCGCCCTACCCTTGGGGCGTGCCCCTCACCCTTGTGGGGCCCTCGGGCTTCGTCTCGCATTGATTCCACTCCCCAAAATTCACATATATTCCAAAAAAACTCCATAAGTTTTTATCCCATTTGGACTCCGTTTGACATGGATTTTCTGTGAAACCAAAAACATGCAACAAAAAGGAACTGGCACTGGGCACTGGATCAATATGTTAGTCCAAGAAAATCATATAAATTGTTGCCAAAAGTATGTAAAAGTTGTAGAATATTAGCATGGAACAATCAAAAATTATAGACACGACAAAGACATATCACCCACCTCCGGTGCCCATCTTTTGGTATATAAGTCATTTTGACCTAAAAAAAATCAAGAGAGGACTTTCGGGACGGAGCGCCGCCGTCTTGAGGCGGAACTTGAGCAGGAGCACTTTTGCCCTCCGGCCGAGCAATTCCGCCGGGGGAACTTCCCTCCCGGAGGGGGAAATCATCATCATCATCATCACCAACAACTCTCCCATCTTGGGGAGGGCAATCTCCATCAACATCTTCAATAGCACCATCTCATCTAAAACCCTAGTTCGTCTCTTGTGTTCAATCTTTGTACTGTAACTATAGATTGGTGCTTGTGGGTGACTAGTAGTGTTGATTACATCTTGTAGTTGATTACTATATGGTTTATTTGGTGGAAGATTATATGTTCAGATCCATTATGCTATTTAATACCCCTCTGATCTTGAGCATGTTTATCACTTGTGAGTAGTTACTTTTGTTCTTGAGGTCGTGGGAGAAATCATGTTGCAAGTAATCATGTGAACTTGATACGTGTTCGATATTTTGATAGTATGTATGTTGTGATTCCCTTAGTGGTGTCACATGAACATCGACTACATAACACTTCACCATATTTGGGCCTAAGGGAATGCATTGTGGAGTATTTATTAGATGATGGGTTGCGAGAGTGACAGAAGCTTAAACCCTAGCTTATGCGCTATTCCGTAAGGGACCGATTGGACCCAAAAGTTTAATGCTATGGTTAGAATTTATTCCTAATACTTTTCTCGTAGTTGCTGATGCTTGCGAGGGGGTTAATCATAAGTAGGAGGTTTGTTCAAGTAAGAACAATACCTAAGCACCGGTCCACCCACATATCAAATTATCAAAGTAGCGAACACAAATTGAATCAACATGATGAAAGTGACTAGATGAAATTCCCGTGTACCCTCAAGAACACTTTGCTTATTATAAGAGACCGTTTTGGCATGTCCTTTGCCTCAAAAGGATGGGGCTACCTTGCTGCACTTTTGCTACTACCATCATTTCTTGCTCGTTACAAATTATCTTGCTATCAAACTACTCTGTTACTTACAATATCAGCACTTGTAAACATTACCTTGCTGAAAACCACTTGTCATTTCCTTCTGCTCCTCGTTGGGTTCGACACTCTTACTTATTGAAAAGGCTACAATTGATCCCCTATACTTGTGGGTTATCAAGAACTTATACCTTGAAATTTTAGTTAAGGGATCATCTTATAATGCTACTGCCGTACTAAGCAAAATAAGATGCATAAAAGACAAACATCACATGCAATCAAAATATGTGACATGATATGGCCATGATCATCTTGTGCTTTTGATCCCATCTCCAAAGCATCGTCATGATCTCCATCGTCACTGGCTCGACACCTTAATCTCCATCGTAGCATCGTGGTCGTCTCGCCAACTATTGCTCCTACAACTATCGCTAACGCATAGTGATAAAGTAAAGCAATTACATGGCGTTTGCATTTTATATAATAAATAGACAACCATAAGGCTCCTCCCGGTTGCCAGATATCTTACAAAACATGATCTCATACAATAACGTTTATCACATCATGTCTTGACCATATAACATCATAATATGCCCTACAAAAACAAGTTAGACGTCCTCTACTTTGTTGTTGCAAGTTGTACGTGGCTGCTATGGGCTTCTAGCAAGAACCGTTCTTACCTAAGCATCAAAACCACAATGGTGTTTCGTCAAGTTTGCTGTTTTAACCTTCTTCAAGGACCGGCCATAGTCAAATTTTATTCAACTAAAGTAGGAGAAACAGACACCCGCCAACCACCTTTATGCAAAACTAGTTCCATGTGTCGGACCGGTTTTTCGGGATATTAATTTCCCAGAAATGGCCTTTTGTGCTCACCAGCCCCAGGATTACTGTTAGCTGATGAGGCACCAACTTGATACAAGAATCCCAAGCAAAGTACAAAATATGTAGTACAAGACCATTGTGGCCTATGAGTACAACACTTGGTTTCTAGTGGTTGATGGCGGAAGCGGTTTATGGTTCATCTGTGTCTATGGGACTCCATTTCCCACAAGAACAGCTGACCAGGATAACTCCTATCTTCGCGAGGCTGCTATCACCTTTACATGGGTTCCGGGGCTGTCGTCGCAACGCTCTTCTCCACGCAAGAAATCAAGCCAAGACAATAGCCAGGGACAAGCCAGTGAATACGTTTGAATGTACTCGCAAACATTATGAACACGGGTATAATATAACAAGGGATAATCGTGCTCCGAAAAATTCTATGACCACAACGTCTGTCACGAAATAAACGAAATCCATGATGCTCGCAAGCAGGTAAAATATGAATATGCAATATGGAAGTAGAAAATAGAATGCACTGATCGAGTGTCTGAAGCGACACCTCGAAAAGGATAATAAGATAAATCATGCCTCAGTCGGGCGTCTGAGCGACACCACATAAAGGGCTTATGAATAAAAGAAAATAACAAGCATGCCACAGTCGGGCGTCTGAGCGACACCACATAAAGGGCTTATGAATAATAAATAAATGACAAACATGCCGCAGTCAGGCGTCTGAGAGACGCCACATAAAGGGCTTATAAATAATAAAGAAATGACAAACACGCCGCAGTCGGGCGTCTGAGCGACGCCACATAAAGGGCTTATAAAGGATAAATAAATAACAAGCATGCCGCAGTCGGGCGTCTGAGCGACGCCACATAAAGGGCTGATAAATAATAAATAAATAACAAGCATGCCGCAGTCGGGCGTCTGAGCGACGCCACATAAAGGGCTTATATAAGAATAATCACAGTGAATATCCAGGAGGTAGAACCGTCCCAGGGATACTCAATAATTCAAATAAAGTAACTGGTTAGTCCACAATAATAATAATCATAATCCTCATGTGTCATAGGTCATAATCAAAGTTCTAGTCTAGCCGTTTCTCCATCCGAAGACCGTCACTATGTTCTAGTTTAGCCGTTTCTCCATCCGAATACCGTTACTATGATCCAGTTTAGCCGTTTCTCCATCCGAATACCATCACTAGACCCATCTCAGACTGTAGTCCTAACCCATGGACATGGCTATCCGAATAGATATAACCTCTGCAGAGGGTGTACTCTTTACCCACGAGTAACGGATTTATTTAGTCCATCGGGACTAATTCCGCCTACGGCCTTTTAATTGAAAACACGCCTGACCTGCACACACCAGCTTAACTTACCGGTGTCTGGAATCACCCACGACACCTGTCAAGCAAAACTCTAAGTGGGGAGGCTACAACCTCGACGTAGCATGGGATCAAATTTATATCACGCGCTCTAAGGGGTGCCCCCTCTCGGTCCCAACCGGAAGCACCCATGCCCCCGGACCAGGTGGCATGCCTACCGGATGCATCCGGTATCTTCCACCATGGCCTCTCTGTACGGTGTGTGCTTTGGTAAGGGGTTGACAACTTACTGAACCATACCCTACCTGCGGCAGGGACAAGTGGTAGTACAAAACAAGTAGGGAAAAATTACTGAACAAGACTCGACCTACGACCGACTCAGGGGGGGTCCAAGTATTCTCCGAATGATTAGCATAACCAAAATGTTTCCATTAACAGACAGAATCACCGCTCATCAAACCTCATCATGCCATACCGGACACACTCGTCTCGACGAGGAACTAGGGACAAGCTCGTGTCTACCCAAGACCACGACTCTCCCGGCTTCCTGCCGGTATGCATGAAAAGCTCGCGAGGATGATCACTATCACCAGCATATCCATTCTAACAGTAAAGCATCTCCAATATGCACTCATGTGTGTGACTTTATCGTTACATAAAAATAGCGTATGCTCCAAGTCAAGGTGGTGTTGTAACCGTATCGACAACACTCAAAGATATTATGCCAGGGTTCAGAATGCTTGCCTTCAAGAGTATGCAAGGGGGTGCACTTTTTGAAAGTTTTCTTCTCTCTCCATTTCCTATTTTGAAAAAAATATTCAAATAACAAATATTTCAAAAACAGTACAAAAAGTTGTCCCAAATATTTTTGATATAAATCTTAAAATAAACTAGATGAAATTTGAGAGAGGTAGGAAAAAGAATCAACTCATTTGGAGTTTTATTTTAAAAGATATAGCCAGTCAAAGTTGAGTCAAAGTTCTGTTTTAAAATAAAACAGAAAAAGAAAACGTTTCGGAGGGGCTTACGCTTTCTGTTCAGCGAAAACGTATTTTGTGAAACACGTCTCCACTTAAAACACGCGTCGGCGGGGCTGGGTCGCTGAAAGTGGGTCCAGCGGGCCCACTGGTCAGGTTTGACCAGTCCTTTCTCCCTCCTCTTCCTCTGCCCGTGCGGAGGCGGGACTCCGGCGATCGCCGTCGACGAACGGCGGCTCCTCGAGGGCACCTGAGGGCAGGGATGGACCCGCCTGACCGGGGCGGTCCTTCCGGTGGTCGCTGGGTCGTCGAGGGTGGAAGGAGTCGCCGGTGGCGAGCTCCGCGGCGGAGGAGGTTTCGGGTGGCTTGGGGGTTTCGAGCTACGGTGGTCCTTGGTCGAGTTTGAGCGGCTGGGCGGCTCCGGGAGGTCGAGGGGAGTCGGGTGGTGGTGCTAGCTGAGCTGGGGAGGCTCTGTTGGCGACTAGCGGGACAGGAGGGCGGCGGCGGCCGAACCGACCGGAGTCGAGGAAGACGGCTACCATCCGTCGATTGCTGGCTAAGGGGAAGCTATGGGGGTGGCCTGGGGTCGTCGGAGTGCTCGGAGGGGCTCGCCGGCCTCCTTTTATAGCGCGACGGGGCTGGCTCCGCGGTGGTGGATAAGAACGATGGCGAGTCGCCGTTCTGTAGCTGCAGGGCGTCGTGGCGGCGACGAGCGCATGCCGACGAGTATGTGGATGAGCTTGGGCTGTTCACAGGGGGCAGCTGGCGCGCGCGGGTGGCTTGGGCGGCGCTGTCCATGGCAGAGCGTACTGCCGACGCCGGCGTGCCGCCAAGGGAGCCCTGACGGCGGCGCTGTAGGGCGCCAGGGGGGGCTTGGAGGGTTCTGGCGAGTGGGCGAGGGCAGGGCGTGGCTCTGGAGGCAAGCAAGGGCCAGGGGTGCGACGCGGCGACCCGTGCGCACGCACGTGCAAAACGCGCGCTCTGTCCGCGCCCAGAGCACGCACGCCAGGTGCTCGACGAAATGCCAGCGCGTGCTAGAGGGCTAGGGTGATGCTGGTAGTTAACAGGCCAGGGTTAGGGATAGCTAGGAGCTTAGTGGACATGCTGGATGGGTCAGGAGCTCAAGATCATAATGCAAACTAGAAAACATGCCAAAACTGTCCATGAACACAAGGTGTTCGACAGAATGCTAAGTGTACCTAGGCAACTCTTGGAGTGGCCAAAAACTCCAGGTTAGGGTCTCCCTGGATGTAGGTGATGATGGCAAGATCATTTGGGCAAAACCAGAAACTTGCTAGTGCAAGTTTTGCAAAATTTCGGTTTTGGACAGAAAGAAAAAGGTCTCATTGCATGCACTTAAAATCCTCCAATGGGTCCACTCTCCTGGACTTAAGGGTTTTGTAGGGAGGGCTACAAGCAGGAAAAAGCTCATGGGCACTAGAGTAAAATAAAATAGGGTTGCAGTACAAATCACCAAACTGGACCAGAATGAAAAAGAGGTTGATTCACTCAAATTTTTCAAAGAACATCACTGGGTTTTAGCATAAAGTTGAATTATATGCATCTACTGACATCTCCAAACACTTGGGAGAATTTTTAAAGAAATATTTAAATAGGTTGTAGTGCAAAAATACCTACTGGACCAGATTTGAAAAGTTGATGTATAGCTCAAAATCTCCAATAACCAAAAGATATTTTTGCATAGAAGTGATGTGGAAACATCACATGACATCCCCAAATTTTGGTGAAATTTTTAAATGCATTAATCAAATGGTTGCAGTGCAACAGAGACTCCAAGTTCATGAAAAATCATTTTAAAAGAATAAAGCTTAGGGAAAGGCAAATCTTGCAATTAAATCCACCGATAAAGAATTGTTTCATAGAGAGAGTATAAGTCCAATAATACCTTTGGAAAGTTTCCACTTGAGGTAAAAACCCACAATATCAAAAGGGTAAATCTAGACAAATGGAAAAGTTAAATTTCCTGGCAAAATTTTAATTAATAAAACAAGGTCAAAATTTTGGGGTGTCACACCATGTCTGTCGTTGGAACCGGTCTCGTGAATGTGGTCATGTAAGGTTGGTCCAAGCCGCTTTCATCCAACAATACCGCTAAATCAAAATAAGATGTTGGTGGTAAGCAGTATGACTATCACCGCCCACGACTCTTATTGTTCTACTCGTGTATATCATCTACGAATAGACCTGCTCTGATACCACTGTTGGGAAACGTAGCATGCAATTTCAAAAAAAATCCTACGCTCACACAAGATCTATCTTGGAGATGCATAGCAACAAGGGGGAGAGTGTGTCTATGTACCCTCGTAGACCGAAAGCGGAAGCGTTTAACAACGCGGTTGATGTAGTCAAACTTCTTCTAGCTCCGACCGATCAGGCACCGAACATACGGCACCTCCGAGTTCTGCACACGTTCAGCTCAACGACGTCCCTCGCCTTCTTGATCCAGCAAGGTGTCGAGGTAGTATATGAGTTCCGTCAGCACGATGGCATGGTGACGGTGATGGTGAAGTGATTCTCGCAGGGCTTCGCCTAAGCACAGCAAAACTATGACCGGAGGTGTAAACCGTGGAGGGGGCGCCGCACATGGCTAACAATTGATGTTGTGTGTTCTAGGCACCCCCTCCCCACATATATATAGGTGGGAAGTGAGGAGAGGCAGCCAAGGGGCGCCCCAAGTAGGATCCGAATCCTACTTGGGGTTTCCCAAGTGGCGCCCCCTTCCATATATCATCGGAGAGAAAAGGGAAGGGGAAGAGAGAAAGGAAGGGGGGAGAACCCCCCCTTTTCCTTATCCAATTCGGCCTCCTGCCTAAGAGGGGGAAGCCCACCCCTTGTGGGCTGGTGTGCTCCCCTCTTATGAACCATAGGGCCCATATCTTCCCCACGGGGTATCCGGTAACCCCCCCGGTACTCCGATACTTACCCGATACACTCCGGAACACTTCCGGTGTCCGAATACTATTGTCTTATATATCAATCTTTACCTCTCGACCATTTCGAGACTCCTCGTCATATCCGTGATATCATCCGGGACTCCGGACAATATTCGGTCACCAAATCACATAACTCATATAATACTAAATCGTCATCGAACGTTAAGTGTGCGGACCCTACGTGTTCAAGAACTATGTGGACATGACCGAGACACCTCTCTGGTTAATAACCAATAGCGCACCATGGATGCTCATATGGGCTCCTACAGATTCTACAAAGATTTTTACCGGTCGAACCGTTATGACAACATACGTAATTCCCCTTGTCATCGGTATGTTACTTGCTCGAGATTCGGTCGTCGGTATCTTCATACCTAGTTCAATCTCGTTATAGGCAAGTCTCTTTACTCGTTCCATAATACATCATACTGCAACTAACTCATTAGTCACTTTGCTTTCAAGGCTTCTTATGATGTGCATTACCGAGAGGGCCCAGAGATACCTCTTCGATACTCGAAGTGACAAATCCTAATCTCGATCTGTGCCAACCCAACAAACACCTTCAAAGATACCTGTAGAGCATCTTTATAATCACCCATCTACATTGTGATGTTTGATAGCACACAAGGTATTCCTCTGGTATCCGGGAGTTGCATAATCTTATAGTCGAAGGAATATGTATTTGACATGAAGAAAGCAACAGCAATAAAACTGAACAATCCATATGCTAAGCTAACAGATGGGTCTTGTCCATCACATCATTCCCCTAATGATGTGATCCCGTTATCAAATGACAACTCATGTCCATGGTTAGGAAACCTTAACCATCTTTGATCAACGAGCTGGTCAAGTTGAGGCTCACTAGGGACACGTTGTTTGTCTATGTGTTCACACATGTATTTAGGATTCCGATCAATACAATTCTAGGATTAATAGTAAACATTTATCATGAATAAGGAAATATAAAATAAGAACTTTAGTATTGCCTCTAGGGCATATTTCCTTCAGATTTTCCCTTGAAGAAGAAAGGGTGATGCACCAAAGTAGAGATAAGTATTTCCCTCAGTTTGAGAACCAAGGTATCAATCCAGTAGGAGACCATGCACAAATCACATAATACCTGCACAAAAAATTAAACAACTTGCACCCAACGCGATAAAGGGGTTGTCAATCCCTTCACGGTTATTTGGAAAGGTGAGATCTGATAGAGATAGATAAACGGTAAAGTAAATATTTTTGGTATTTTTGGTTTATAGATCGGAAAGTAAAAGATTGCAAAAATAGTAAATTGGAAACTAATATTGTAGATTGAAAACTGATATGATGGAAAATAAAAACTTATATGATGGAAAATAGAAACTTATATGATGGAAAATAGATCCGGGGGCCATAGGTTTCACTAGAGGCTTCTCTCAAGATAGCTAATAATACGGGGGATGAACAAATTACTGCTGAGCAATTGATAGAAAAGCGCAAAGTTATGAAGATATCTAAGGCAATGATCATGAATATAGGCATCACGTCCGTGTCAAGTAGACCGAAACGATTCTGCATCTACTACTATTACTCCACACATCGACTGACTCCTGCCTGCATCTAGAGTATTAAGTTCATGAAGAACAGAGTAACGCATTAAGTAAGATGACATGATTTAGAGGAATTAACTCAAGCAATATGATGAAAACCCGATCTTTTTATCCTCGATGGCAACAATATTGTCACTGGGAAAGGACACCGCAAGATTGAACCCAACGCTAAGCACTTCTCCCATTGCAAGAAAAACCAATCTAGTTTTCCAAACCAAACCGATAGTTCGAAGAGAATTACAAAGATATCAAATCATGCATAAAAGAATTCATAGAAGATTCAAATAATATTCATAGATAAGCTGATCATAAATCCATAATTCATCAAATAGATCTCCAAGAACATTGAGGAGAACATGGTATTGAGAATAAAAGAGAGAGAAGAAGCCATCTAGCTACTAGCTATGGACCCGTAGGTCTGTGGTAAACTACTCATGCTTCATCGGAAGGGCAATAGAGTTGATGTAGAAGCCCTCCATGATCGAATCCCCCTCCAGCAGGGTGCCGGAAAAGGTCCCTTGATGGGATCTCATGGGTACAGAAGGTTGCGGTGGTGGAAAAGTGTTTTCGTGGATGCCTCTGGTGGTTTGTGGATATTTCGGAATATATAGGCGAAAGAATTATGTCAAGAGGGTCACAGAGGGCCCACAAGGGTGGGGCGCGCGCCCTACACCCTGGGTGCGCCCTTCGTCCTTGTGGCCACCTTGTGGCTCCCCCGACTTCACGTCCAAGTCTCCTGGTTTGTTTCTGGTCCAAGAAAAATCATCGCGAAGGTCTCATTCCGTTTGGAATCCATTTGGTATTCCTTTTCTGCGAAACCCAAAAACAGGGAAAAACAGGAACTGGAACTGGGCCCTAGGTTAGTAGGTTAGTCCCAAAACTAATATAAAATAGCATATTAATGCATATAAAACATCCAAAACAGATAATATAATAGCAGGGAACAATAAAAGATTATAGATACATTGGAGACGTATCAGCCACCCATCCCCGCCGCTACAAGCTCCTCACGCCGCTCACCTCCTCGCTGTCGCCGGCCGGAGCCACCGGGCAAAGCCCTAGGTGGCCGACGGTGGCGGCGGGCCATCTCCATTCTCGTCCCGTGTCCTCGTAGTTCCTCGAAGTAGACCACTTCCCGTCCACCGTCGCGGCTGGTGGCGTCCAAGAGAGATGTAGACGGCTCCTCCAAAGAGTTGTTGGCGTGGTTCGGCTTGCACGCATCTGGTCATGGAGGGGCGCCGGTGCGAGCCCCTAATTACGTCCTAAGAAGAGGGTCCGCCCCTGCTTCAAATCCTATGGCAGTGGCAGTTTTGGGCATGTGGGTGTTCCTAGATGGGGTTACAATCCCATGCCTTCTCAAGGTCACCTCCCAACACCGATCTGAATCGAGTTTGTCCGGCTGCGCTCCAGCATGTTGAAGGAAATATGCCCTAGAGGAAATAATAAAGTTGTTGTTTTATATTTCCTTATTCATGATAAAGGTTTATTATTCATGCTAGAATTATATTGATCGGAAACTTAAATACATGTGTGAATACATAAACAAATATCGTCCCTAGTGAGCCTCTACTAGACTAGCTCATTGATGAAAGATGGTTAAGGTTTCCTAACAATAGACAGGTGTCGTCATTTGATAACGGTATCGCATCATTAGGAGACTGATGTGATGGACAAGACTCATCCGTTAGCTTAGCATATTGATCGTTTAGTTTATTGCTATTGCTTTCTTAATGTCAAATACATATTCCTTCGACTATGAGATTATGCAACTCCCGGATACCGGAGGAATAACTTGTGTGCTATCAAACATCACAACGTAACTGGGTGATCATAAATATGCTCCACAGGTATCTCCGAAGGTGTTTATTGAGTTGGCATAGATCGAGATTAGGATTTGTCACTCTGAGTATCAGAGATGTATCTCTGGGACCTCTCGATTAATACACATCATAAGAAGCCTTGCAAGCAAAGTGACTAATGAGTTAGTTGCAAGATGATGTATTACGGAACGAGTAAAGAGACTTGTCGGTAACGAGATTGAACTATGTATGAAGATACCGATGATCGAATCTCGGGCAAGTAACATACCGATGGACAAAGGGAATTATGTATGTTGTCATAAGGTTCGACCAATAAATATTTTAGTAGAATATGTAGGAGCCAATATGGGCATCCGGGTTCCGCTATTGGTTATTGACCGGAGAGGTGTCTCGGTCATGTCTACATAGTTTTTGAATCTGTAGGGTCCGCACGCTTAACATTCGTTGACGATATAGTGTTATATGAGTTATATGATTTGGTGACCTAATGTTGTTCGGAGTCCCGGATGAGATCACGGACATGACGAGGAGCTCCAGAATGGTCTGAAGGTAAAGATTGATATAATGACGATGGTATTCGGACAACAGAGATGTTTCAGAGTGTACAGGGTGGTCATCGAAATACCGGAGGGGGTATCGGACACCCCCGGGAGGGTAATGGGCCTATTGGGCCATTAGAGGGGAGCACACCAGCCCACAAGGGGCTGGCGCACCCCCTATGGCAGTCAGCCAAATGGGAGAAAGGAAAGAGGGATTTCGGCCTCCCCCTTCCTTCCCTCTCCCTGCTTTCTTTCCCCCTCCGGCAAATATGATAAGGGGGGGGGCGCCACTTGGGAAGGACCCCAAGTAGGATTTGGCCTACTTGGGGGCACCTCCTGGCTGCTCCCTCCTCCCCCACCTATATATATGTGGGAGGGGGGTGCCACACATAACCACGACAATTGCTTAGCCATGTGTGGCGCCCCCCTCCACGGTTTACACCCTCGGTCATATTTTCGTAGTGCTTAGGCGAAGCCCTGCGGAGATAGCATCACCATCACCATCACCAAACCGCCGTGCTGCCGGAACTCATCCACTACCTTGCCATCTTGCTGGATCAACAAGGCGTGGATGTCACCGAGCTGAACGTGTGCTGAACGCGGAGGTGACGTATGTTCGGTACTCGATCGGTTGGATCGCGAATAAGTTTTACTACATAGACCGCGTTACTAAACGCTTCCACTTACGGTCTACGAGGGTTACGTATACACACTCTCCCTCTCGGTGTTATGCATCTCCATGGATAGATTTTGCATGTGCATAGATTTTTTTCCATGCAACATTTCCCAACACATGTTTGCGAACTCGGCTAGATAGGCTGGTGCGGCATGGTTTGCTGCCAGATCCAGTATAAGTGGATCCAGCTAGTGGCCGTGAAGGCTCGCCGGAGCTGAGTGCGAGCGCGGGTGCTCTAGTTGGCGAGGTAACAATTGGCAGTGAGATGCTCCACTGTCATTCGTCCATGTGATCATCACTCCGACCACGGCAGGCTCGTCACAGATTGTAGTGGACAACGAAAAGGTTTTTGCAAGGGTTGCTCTCTCCAGATCGGGTGGTTGACTTGCGGTGAGATATAATCTATGGACGATGGCTTGACGCAGAGGGTATGGTTGTGCATCAGCGTGGTCGGTTTTCTATCCTAGCGCATGGAGCTGCTAGAATTGCGGAAAAGTGGTGGCGAGAACACACAATTGACTCCGATGGTGGTGCTTCTTGAGTACCCAGTCTCGAGCTCCGGGGTGAAAACCTAGGTCAGACCTGAACTAGTTATACTTGAAGGTGTTGCTCTTGAAGAACCTCGTGGTCCTTGTGGTGTGAGTTGATTGGTGCGGATATGGTCATCGTTGTAATTTTTGGTCACAGATTTGATCCCTCCGGAGCTTTTTTTCTTCTCCGTTTATCTCGCTTAGGCATAGCTTTGGTCTTATATGACTTAGCTATTTGCTGGTGATTTTTTATGTGTGTGTTGGTGTTTGGCTGTGTGCATCTTAGCTATGCAAAGGCCAGGTGTGCGCTCATTCTGATTGTATTCTCTTGATGCTTCATTTTGAGTCATAAAATCCACCTTTTATCAGAAAAATGCATATTAGTGTAGGGAAAATTTCTTCGTGAAGTCGCAAAGCTCTCGGACTGTCACGGCTTTGCCCGCACCTCGACAGTTCCAACAGAAGGCACTCATTGGGCTCGGCGGCGCCCGTCGACTGGGCCTGCCAACTTTAGTTCACCTTTCGCTTGTACGCTGTTTTAGCCGGGTTGTTCTTCTCTGGTTCCACTATCACCTTCGCCCTCTTTGGGTCTTGTCTTCCACTTGGACTAGGAGGCACTGTAGGAGGGGGTAGCGCCTATAGATTGGGAGGATTTGCACTCACTGAATTTGCTCCTGGTAATACAGTCTGCCTTGCAACCAATTCTAAAGCTCTCTTTCTGTTATTTTCTGCGTCCTCCATATCTGAATCATGATCTGCTCCGAGTTCCTCAACATCTTCATAGGCATCATGCTGCAAGCTGTTAGTGCACCCCTTCCTCATCCCCCATTGCGACCTCCTTGGCGTCTGTAAGTGCATCTAGTGCCCCTTAGTGATTTTGGTGTATTGAAGACTTATAGACTAAGGGACTAATATGTTTGTGAGTGTACACAGGTTCTATAAGTCAATGAGGAGTTTGATATTTACAGTGAAAGTCGACCCCTAAAAATGAATGTCTTCAGCTGAAAACTTTGGTTCTCCTGAAGACTTTGAAAGTAAAGAAATTGGTGTGACCGTGAAGACTTGGATATTCATGCGAGGATTATGAAGCGTGAAGACTTTTGGTTTCGTAGTTTCATTTTCTTCTTTTTGAGTCATAGGAAACACCGTACTGTTAAAGGGGGTCGAGGTAATACTAAGGAAACTGATTTCCAAGTGATGCTCATCTCAAAATCCTACACCTACCCAATCCTTTCGAGTGAAGCCATTGGAAATATCATATCAGTTCAGTCAATTTCTTCAGTGACAGAGACGAAGATCTTCTGGTCTCTGAGGAATTTGTTCTGACTGAGGAGTTAGGAATTTGCCAGTGCGAATTGCCTACACAGTGAGGATCATGATAGCCCTGAGGATTTCGAACCTCAAATCTGACCGTTGCTATGCCAGGCGCCAGCTGTCCAAAATATCCTACCACCTAACGGTCATATCCTTTAAGGGCATTTATGTCTTATCATGTCGGGCTGCTCCCTAGGCTATAAATAGGCACCCCCTACAACCACTAGCTGGTTGGCTGCTCCGAGAGAAACTGACACTTGTCATTTGGGAGCATCACATCCTCCGAGGAATTTGAGAAAAAATCATCAAGTGAGGAAAACTCAAACACTACAAAAAAATACACTTCCGTGATGATACGTATTTGTCACAGTAGGTCGCGTTTTTTGTCATGCATGTACATCCATGAAGATTTTATGACAGAATCAAGATAGTCATACCTGTGTTGTCATAGAAGTGTTCCATGACATTACCAAAATTATCATCACGGAAGTGTCCACTTCCATGACGATAAATCGCGCGTCACAGAAGTGCTTTTGTCAAGGGTGACCGACACGTGGCATCCACCATAACGGAACGCCGTTAAGCTATCGGGTCGGGTTGTGGATCCGATAACCCGTTAACAGCCCGGACCAATGGGGATTTTCCACGTGTAAAATCATCATTGGCTGGAGGAAACACATGTCGGCTCATCGTTGGGACAGATGTCATCCACTCATTGGACAGAAGGCGCCTATGATACGTCGACACGTGGCACAGCCTAACAGAGGCCCATTCCTGTGTAAAGGCCGGCCCGTTTGACTTGTCAAAAGGTGGCGGGCCGGCCCATGGAAGCCTGTTAACGGCCTGTTCACATATAGCCCATTTACAGCCCGCTAACCCAAGGCCCGTTACGCCCTATTCGAATTAGGCCCAGTAGCGTCATCTGGGCCATCCAATATGATTCCAGCTCGTTTTCACTTCTAGCCCATGTATGGCCCATGACGTCTTTCGGCCCATATGAGGCCCTTTGTAACTCTTGGCCCATTAATGGCCTGTGGTGAAACTGGCCCGCAATGAACAGTGTATCACTTTATACCCATTAACAGCCCATGGTGAAACTGGCCCGTAATGAACAGTGTATCACTTTATACCCATTAACGGCCCGTTATTCCATTGGGCCATTTCCAGCCCATGTTATCTTTCGGTCTTCTCAGAGCTCATTTATTCTTGGGCTCATTTCCAGCATTCGTTTACTTATGGCCCGTTACTGTCATTTTCTGCTTGTGGGATAAATTCACCCCGAGGTTACAGTTGGCCCGTTTGTGGCCCGTTAATACGTTGGGCCATTTTCATAGCGTCATCAAATACGGCCTATTAACGACGGCCTGTTATGGTCGGCCCATGAATAGACGATTCCAAATCTAGCCCGTTTACGGCCATAATGCGGTCTATTATTGGCTCATATTTGGCCAATAAATCATACGGCCTGTCATGGAATTGTCACGGCAGATGTCCTCGTGCAAGGACTTAGTCGTGGAGCCATCGAGACTAGGAAGCTTAAAGGGGTTAAAACGGGACAAAGGACACGAGGATTATACTGGTTCGGCCCCTTACGGTGAAGGTAAAAGCCTACTCCAGTTGAGGTGGAATTACTTAGGGTTTCGATGACCAGGGAGCTAAACCGCTATGCCTAGCTATCGATCTGATCTCTCCCTCCTGAACCGCCGCTGGTTCGTCCCTTTATATAGAGAGGTTAACGCCCAGCGGCTCTCAGAGTCCCGGACGGCTTATAAACAGTGTCCGACTCGGACTCTTAACTATTCTTGCCTTACAATACAAGTCATGTCATAACGGCGGTTTATCACTACGGGCCTTAAGTCGCCTCTGGGCCTTAGGCCCATTACTGAACCGTCATCTTCGAGCTTGATATTGGGCTTCATGTGATGATCGTCATAACGTAACCCGGCCCCTCCTGGGCGGGTGATGCCAGTAGTTATATCCCCAACATTAGGCCCCAGATTGATTTGAACCGGTTCATGTCAATCTTCAATACCTTAAGAAGAAATCTTCTGGCTTCTGTTTGCGCAAAGGTTATAACCCGCCATGACGTCATCTCCTGGATTCTTGGTAACCCGCCGTGACGTCATCCGCCATTAATGCACGTTCTACCCAACGTATCTCAACGGATCCTTATCTTAATAACTATCCCGAAAATCGAGGCGTCTCTGCAGCTGGATAATCATATCTTCAGCCTCCTCCTTTCTCGCACCCACTTATCAGCCATCCCTTATAAATAGGCCCGACCCTTAGATATTTGTCATTCTTCCCTTTCCATCGTCTTCCTCCTCTCGACGCCTCAGAGCCTGAGCTCCGCCGCCGCTGCCATGCATCCCGTCTGCACCAACCAAGGCCGCTGCATCGACCTGTCTTAACCAGAAAACCGCGGCGCACCTCCGCTGCTCATCAACACCAGTAAGTCCTCGCCGTCCCGTACATTAGATCCGCATTACGGTTCGCGAGTTCTCTGTGTTCTTCGTGGTTCATCGCGATTCCTTTGCAGTTCTTCCACAACGGCCTCCTTTGATCCAAAAGTAGTGCATAACTTCGGCAGTAGCCATTTCGCACCCATTTTCAACACTAGCAGATCCCTTTTGCTTGCAAAAAGACCTCATTAGAGCTTATGAACTTCTCTGTACCAGTTTTTAGGTCTAGAAATTTTTGTTTTCTGGACGATCGTTTGATCCAAAATAATAACTGCGACCGGTGAAACTTGTTTGCGCAACACTTAGGCAAAAAACTGCATCTGTAGCCATGGCGGCTCATATCACCGGCTTAAAAAGGCAATGCTTAATGAATATTCCGGATCATTCATAACCGATTTAAATAACTTAATTGCTCATGATATCCATGGCGGCTTAAATAACCTGACACAATTAGCCATATATCATTAGGCCCCTTCATAAGCCGCCATCTTAAATACTGAATTGAAATATTTTCGCCGGCTTACAGTTGAACCAGAAACTTTATTTTGTCATAGGCTTCCATCCTTCACAATGCCGCCCAAGGCTCCCAAAGCACCCGTCACATGCAACTGGGTTAGATCCAACGTCACTGATAGCATCTTAGCTGATTTTGTGAAGACGGGTTATCTGCCAAGGAAAGAGATCATGTCTTATCGTGCTCCTGACCCGTCAGAAGAGAAACCTCAACCCAAAGAGGGCGAAGTTGTCATTTTCACTGATCACATGAAACGGGGTTTTGCTCCACCCGGCTCCAAATTTTTTAGAGACATCCTGCACTTTTTTGACCTGCGACCTCAAGACATCGGACCCAATTCCGTGTCAAATATCTGCAACTTCCAAGTATTCTGTGAGGTGTACCTCGGAGAAGAACCCAGCTTACTACTCTTTAGAGAGTTATTTTATCTGAACCGCCAAAATGAATGTGCCAATAGGCCCAGCTTGAAACTCGGTGGAATCTCAATCCAACGACGGAGAGATTGTCTCTTCCCTTATGCTGAGCCGCCAAGCCACCCGAAAGATTGGAACCAGACATGGTTCTACTGCCAAGACACTTCTCCGGCTGATGAGAACCCTCTACCCGGCTTTCGCGCCCTGCGCCTGGAGTCAACTCACCCCTTGCCAGATAAATTATCTCCAGCTGAACATCAACCACTTACTCCCACCATCAACAAGATCAAAGCTCTTCTCGGGAACGACCTAAATGGCATTGATCTGGTCCGGGTTTGGATTGCCTGGCGGGTGATTCCTTTAAGCCGCCGCCCCGGCTTGATGTGCGATTACACGGGCCAGAAGGATGATCCTCTTCGGCACAGTCCTGACGACTTACCTGAGGACGTCATTGATGATATGACCAAGCCTCTTCTGAACGAGAGCCTGGCAGATTGCGGGAGAGTGGGCTTAAGTCCTTTCTACAAGGCTAACCCGGCTCCAGCGGTAAACCATTGACCTGAACACTTCACTTTTCATTTTAACGATTTCATCTTAACTTCAAAAACCTTTGTTGTATTTTACAGGTTAATGATAAATTCTGGAAGGTCAAGTATGACCATGAAGCTGCAAAGAAAGCCATAAAGGTTAAGAAAGCCACCAGGAAAGCCGCTCCCCGTAAGAAGGGGAATAATCCTAGCGCCTCGGACCTGCTTCATCTGGAAGACACATCCGAGTCAGAGGTAGCTCTTGACTCTTTAGGCTCCTTTTTTAACCATCTTATTGACACGGATTATCAGCAGGAGGACACCGGAGCGAGTCATGAAGTGATTGAAGAGGTAACTATAATTTCCTCCGACTCCGAGCCTTTGCCAAGACAGAAAGTCTGAAGAGTACCCCGGAAAGTAAGATTTTCACATCCTTTAGCTTATCAAGATCCTCAATTTCTTTTGAAGCGACAGATTCATGAGAGTCGGAGGCAGCCCCGGACCAGCAAAGATGCAGACCTCTCCTCCGGCTTACCCGAAGCATCAAGGAAGCGCCGGACTGAGGTTATCTCCGACTTATATTCTTTGCATCCTTTGGCGGGCGTCACTCGTCAACCACTCAATTCTTCTGACTGAAACTACCAGGGAACTTCACCTTCTTCCGGCGACTCAATGCAGTCCAGCTTGCCAGCTTTGAAAACCGCTCCCGGGTAATGATGATCAGTTTATTTTGTGCTTATCTTACTCATGTTTTTGCACTAACCCTTTGACTTTCAGTGTACAAGTAAAGCCCAGCAAGAGGGTGAAGAAAAATAAGCCGGCCGAAGAGCCGGTCCTGGCTGAGCCAGAACTTAGGACGGCTGCTCCTGATGCTTCTGCTCATGAGCCGCCGTCTGCACCAGCCCCTGATGCTCCAACTCCCAGCGCTGATCCATCTACGGGACCAGTTATGGAAGGCTCTGAGAACCCGGAGATCCCCAGCCCGGCTCATCCAGATGATTCGGACGTTGAAATCACCCGGACTGAGTTTGTCGAACCGGGAAGACCTACTGTGCTGGCTAAGTGCTCTGCCAAGGAAGAACTTCTGGAACGCCGCAGGGCCAAGCTGGACATCACTGATTATGCTCATCTGAGCATTGGAGATATTGTCTCTGGCTATGTTAATCAAGTGCACAACAGCCGGGATCTGGAAATTGATATGGTGAAACAAATACAGCAAAAATCTGAGGTATGACTCTCTTGCTTACTCCATAGTTATCCTTACCATGCCAGCCCTCAAGTCTATTACTTATGATGAAATATGTTGTAGACTTAATACCGGCTTAGTAATTACTGCAAGAAAACCGGCTTATCTGGTAACACTCAAGGGCCGGTTTTAACAGCATATTTGAACCGGTCCTTACCTTGTTTGAATCAAGTAGTTGAACATCAATATGCATTAGCCCCCAAGTGCCATGTACCTTTGCCTGCAAAGTGCTTGGGACTTATTTTCATGAACCGCCACTGTAAATAGAGCTCTTCAGCATACATTAGCCCCCAAGTGCCAAGTGTCTTTTCTTGCAAAGTGCTTGGGACTTAATGTTGTTTTATAATCACCCTAACTGTGACCCGAAATTTATACATGCCGCTTTTAAGCAATTTGAATCAGAAATCTCTGATTTAAAGAACCGCCTAAAAACTTAGGAAAATGAAACCCAAAAGGCCAACTCCAAGTTTGAATTCAGTGTGTCTGCACAAGAGAAACTGAAGAAGAAGTTTGAAGCAGAGAGAAAAGCCTGGGCGGATGAAAAGGCTGCTTCGCTCAGCCGGGCCGAACAAGCAGAGGCCACTCTTGCTGAAACAACCGCCGAGCTGTCCGGCTTAAAACGCCATGTATCTCAGATGGTCTCCACAATCTTTGGTAAGTTACTCTGTAAGTGTTAGCTAGTTTACATATTTTCCAATGAGCATCTCAATTATCATCAGCTTACCTGACTTTGTAATGAGGCCCCAGGAGCTCCAACCTTAATCAAAACATGCTAACCAAACTGAAAGCCGTTTACACCTTGGTGGAACAACTCTATACCAGGTCACAACGTGCCTTAGCCGTTGTGGCTCTGTCCAACGAAGTTCCCACTCATCTGGCGGATGTGCTCAGGCGGCTCGCCATGCTACCTCAACGCTTCCAAGAATTGAGACGAGCTTCTGCAAGAGCCGGAACCATAGCCGCTCTGAGCCGAGCCAAGGCGTTTCTACCGGAGCTAGACCCGGCCGACATCGCCCTCGGGTATCCTAGTTTGAAGGAAGATGGCACCCCCTTTGACCAGAAGGACTTCGCCGCTTGCGTGAAGAGCATACGCCCTGTGGCCACCTTGATTGGTAATGACACAGATCTTACAAAATATCAACCGGGCTATGAAGCGGAGAATCAGAGGATCCCAACACCACGTTATGAAGCAGTCAGCCTGATTTCTCCAACTCGTAAGCATACCTTCACCCCTGAAGTTGACCCGGCCGGGTTAATTGATGATGAAGCTCAATTTGAAGCCTTGAGTGGCATTGACTAGAAATCATCAACCTTCCAGGACATGGAAACAGCCGGAGGAGCGGAGAGGGATGACCCGGAAGCCTCAGGCCAATAACGCCTTTGATCCCTCAGGCGGCTCATGGTTATGTCTTAAAAAACAATGCCTCACCTTTTGGACTCGGGGAGTCATGTAATAGAGTAGGAAAAACACTTAATTTTGTCATGCCATTGCGCACTTGTGTGGCGCTCAACACTGTTTAAGCTGCCCTCTTATAATTTTCCGGGTTATGCTTGATCCTCTGCTTTCCTTATGTTTAAATAGCTGTCTTTAATTGTCCTGCATAGAAAACAAATCACAAGTCCCTTGGCGGCTGTGATCCTTCAAGTACACTTCCGGTTTATGTAACCCGAATAATGAGGTTGAGAACTCAACTCCGGTTCACCAGCACATATAATGCTTATTATGTGCTATCAACGTTATTGATCAAGGTTAAGCCGGTGGAATAAAAACCACCCTTGAGCACTTTTGATATAATCAAAAGAACTTGTCTGCAAAAAAGAGACTTCAAAAACTTGGAGGCTTCTGATTCGAATACGACCAGAGAACCGTCCCAAAGGGGTTAAGCTAAGATTCGAATATGATCATATAGCCCCCAGTGGCCTTGGCGTTGCCGATCAAGAGGGTACCGACAGCTATCTTCTCTTTGGTTCGAATACGACCTATGTTTGAACAGGAAGCCCCCAAATGACCTTGAGAGTTGTTTAACGACGCTGATTCGAATACGATACACGTCGGTTCCCAAAGGGGGTTGAGCTATGATTCAGATATGATCAAGAAACTCCACAGTGAGCTCGGCAATGTGCCAATCAAGTGGGTATCGACAGCTATGTTCTCTTTGGTTCGAATACGACCTATGTTTGAAAGGGAAGCCCCCAAGTGATCATATATTTAACGGCTAGATTCAAATACGATCATAAGCCAGATCATCCTTCAAGTGACCATGTGATCTCACAATGAAAATAACAATGACACATTTACCTTTGGAAGGAAAAAGGACAGAGGTCCTGCTTTATTATTTATCATAATATATACATGGCTATAGAAATATGTACATTATGAGAGCCGGTGGTTCAAGTGTAATATGGTCGAAGATGAGCAATATTCCACGGCCGGCGGGTCTCCTCCTCCGACTTACGTGAACCTTTGTGCTCTCGAACATCGATGAGGTAGTATGACCCGTTGTGCAAGTTCTTGCTGACCACAAAGGGCCCTTCCCAAGGTGGGGATAGCTTGTGTGCATCTGTTTGATCCTGGATGAGCCGGAGCACCAAGTCACCTTCCTGAAAGGTCCGGGACTTAACCCAGCGGCGGTGATAGCGGCGCAGGTCTTGTTGGTAAATCGTCGAGCGAGCTGCTGCTACGTCACGCTGTTCGTCCAACAAGTCAAGAGCATCTTGACGCGCTTGTTCATTGTCCGCCTCGACATAAGCCGCCACTCGAGGCGAGTCATGACGGATGTCACTAGGGAGAACCGCCTCGGCTCCGTACACCATGAAGAAAGGCGTGTAACCCGTAGACCTGTTAGGAATAGTATTGATGCTCCATAACACAGAGGGTAACTCCTCCACCCAACAACCCGGCGTCTGTTGCAAAAGGACCAAAAGCCGGGGCTTGATGCCTTTCAAGATTTCCTGATTGGCTCTCTCAGCTTGACCATTGGATTGGGGGTGAGCTACTGATGAAACATCAAGCTGAATATGATCCCGTTGACAAAATTCCTCCATGGCGCCTTTAGACAGATTGGTACCATTGTCAGTTATAATGATGTGTGGAAAACCAAAGCGGAATATCACCTTTTTCATGAACTGAACCGTTGTGGCTGCATCACACTTACTAACTAGCTCTGCCTCAACCCACTTTGTGAACTTGTCAACCGCCACCAAGAGGTGGGTCTTCTTATCCTTGGACCTTTTGAAAGGTCCAACCATATCAAGCCCCCAGACTGCAAACGGCCAAGTGATTGGAATCATCCTCAACTCTTGAGCCGGCACATGAGCACGTCTTGAGAACTTCTGACAACCATCACATTTACTGACCAAGTCCTCTGCATCAGTATGAGCCGTCAGCCAATAAAAACCATGACGAAAAGCTTTAGCCACAAGGGATTTTGAGCCGGCGTGATGGCCACAATCTCCCTCGTGAATCTCTCGTAAAATTTCTTGACCCTCCTCAGGGGAAACACAATGCTGAAAAGCCCCAGTGACACTGCGATGATGCAGCTCGCCATTGACAATTATCATTGACTTAGACCGCCGGGTTATTTGTCTGGCCAAAGTTTCATCCTCAGGCAATTCTCCCCGGGTCATGTAAGCCAAGTATGGCACTGTCCAATCTGGGATAACGTGAAGAGCCGCCACCAACTGTGCTTTTGGGTCAGGAACAGCCAAGTCTTCCTCTGTAGGCAACTTCACAGAAGGGTTATGCAGAATATCCAAGAAAGTATTAGGCGGCACCGGCTTACGCTGAGAGCCCAGCCAGCTTAAGGCATCAGTCGCCTCGTTCTTTCTACGGTCAATGTGCTCCACTTGATAACCCTGAAAATGCCCGGCGATGGCATCAACTTCATGGTGATAAGCCGCCATGAGGGGGTCCTTGGAATCCCACTTGCCTGATACCTCTTGAGCCACCAAATCTGAGTCGCCAAAGCACCTCACCTGGCTTAAGCTCATCTCCTTAGCCATCCGAAGACCATGGAGCAAGGCCTCGTACTCAGCTGCGTTGTTAGTACAGGGAAACATCAACCGTAGCACATAACGAAATTTGTCACCTCGAGGGGAAGCTAACACGACTCCAGCCCCCGAGCCCTCCAACTGCCTGGACCCATCGAAGTGAATAGTCCAGTATGTGTTATCCGGTTTCTCTTCAGGCATCTGTAGTTCTGTCCAATCGTTGATGAAATCTACCAATGCTTGAGCTTTGATAGCAGTGCGTGGCACATAGTTTAGGTCATGAGGCCCAAGTTCAATGGCCCACTTAGCGACTCTTCCTGTGGCTTCTCTGTTTTGGATGATATCTCCTAGAGGAGCGGAACTAACCACAGTAATAGGGTGGCCCTGGAAATAATGCTTAAGCTTCTGGCTTGCCATGAACACCCCATAAACAAGCTTCTGCCAATGTGGATACCGTTGCTTGGACTCGATGAGTACTTCGCTGATGTAGTAAAGCGGCCGCTGAACCGGATGTTCCTTACCCGCCTCCTTGCGCTCCGCCACGACGGCCACACTGACGGCTCGTGTGTTAGCGGCTACATACAACAATAAGGGCTCCTTATCGATAGGAGCAGCAAGAACTGGCGGCTCAGCTAACTGTCTTTTCAAATCCTCAAAACCAGCATTAGCAGCATCACTCCAGACAAAGTTATCTGTTTTCTTCATCATCTGATATAATGGTATGGCCTTTTCGCCCAACCGGCTTATAAACCGACTCAAAGCAGCGATGCGACCCGCCAGACGCTGCACGTCATTTATGCACGCCGGCTTAGCCAGAGAGGTGATTGCCTTGATCTTCTCCGGGTTAGCTTCAATGCCTCTATGAGAAACCAAAAAACCCAAGAGCTTGCCTGCAGGAACACCAAAAACACACTTGGCCGGATTAAGCATCATCTTGTAGACCCAGAGATTATCAAAGGTCTCTTTCAGATCGTCTAACAAGGTTTCCTTCTCTCTGGATTTCACCACAATATCATCCACATAAGCAAGAACGTTGCGCCCAATCTGATTATGAAGACAATTCTGCACGCAACGTTGGTAAGTCACCTGCGCACTCTTGAGCCCAAAAGGCATAGACACATAACAGAAGGCTCCAAAGGGAGTAATGAACGCCGTCTTCTCTTGGTCCTTAACAGCCATTTTGATCTGATAATAACCAGAGTACGCATCCAAAAAACTCAAACGCTCACAACCCGCCGTAGCATCAATAATTTGATCAATACGAGGGAGAGCAAAAGGATCAGCCGGACAAGCCTTGTTTAAATCTGTATAATCCACACACATACGCCAGTTGTCGTTCTTCTTGAGCACGAGCACCGGGTTAGCTAACCATTCTGGATGAAAGACTTCAACAATGAACCCGGCCGCCACGAGCCGAGCTACTTCCTCACCAATGGCCTTCCGCCTCTCCTCATTAAACCGCCGGAGGAATTGCCTGACTGGCTTAAATTTTGGATCAATATTAAGAGTGTGCTCAGCAAGTTCTCTCGGTAAACCCGGCATGTCAGAAGGTTTCCATGCAAAGATGTCCCGGTTCTCACGGATGAACTCGATGAGCGCGCCTTCCTATTTAGGATCCAGATCGGCACTGATGTTGAACTGCTTAGATGAGTCACCTGGAACAAAGTCAACAAGCTTAGTCACATCGGCCGACTTAAATTTCATTACCGGCTCATGCTCCGTGGTTGGCTTTTTCAAAGACGTCATATCTGCCGGGTCAACATTATCCTTGTAAAACTTCAACTCCTCTGTTGCACAAACAGTTTCAGCGTAAGCAGCGTCACCTTCCTCGCACTCCAAAGCTATCTTTCGGCTGCCATGAACCGTAATGGTCCCATTGTGACCCGGCATCTTGAGCTGCAAATATACATAACACGGCCGTGCCATGAACTTGGCATAAGCCGGCCGCCCAAATAAAGCGTGGTACGGGCTTCTGATCTTGACCACCTCAAAGGTCAATTTTTCCGCCCTGGAGTTGTACTCATCTCCAAAGGCTACTTCCAGCTCGATCTTACCAACTGGATATGCCGACTTACCAGGCACCACGCCATGGAAAATAGTATTGGACTGGTTGAGGTTTTTATCAGTTAACCCCATATGACGGAAGGTCTCATAATAGAGGATGTTGATGCTGCTGCCTCCGTCCATGAGCACTTTAGTGAATTTATACCACCAACCTGAGGAGCCACCACCAAGGCCAGGTGACCCGGATTATCAACCCGGGGAGGGTGATCTTCCCTACTCCATACAATAGGCTGCTCAGACGATCTCAAATAACGTGGAACCGCCGGCTCAACAACATTTACAACACTCTTATGAAGCTTCTAGTCTCGCTTGCACAAACTGGTAGTAAACACATGATACTGTCCACTATTGAGCTGCTTTGGATTGGTCTGGTATCCCCCCTGCTGCTGCTGCTGATTACCCTGGCCAGATTGCTGGTTAAAACCACCTTGATTACCTTATTCTGAAAATTGGAATTTGAACCGCCGCCCGGGCCATGAAAGCCGCCGCCGCCTGAGCCGCCGCCCGGCCCATTGTTGCCATCGAACGTGTTGGAATTTTTGAAAGCTTTCACGATTGCGCAGTCTTTCCATAGATGAGTGGCCGGCTTCTCCCTAGAGCCATGCCTTGGACAGGGCTCATTTAACAATTGCTCAAGCGTCGGGCCTGACCCGCCGGACCGAGGAGGTGGTCTCCCCTTACGTCGGTGGTTGTTACCCTGCGCATTGGTGTTGGCCACAAATTCCATACTGCCATCAGCCTTACGTTTATTACCTCCCTGGTTCACCGGGTTATGCTGAGGGCCCTTGTCGTTGCCATTCTTCTTTCCCTTTCCTGTCTTTTCATCATCAGACGCGGGATCCTTGGTACTATCAGAGTCGACGTACTTGACCAGAGCCGCCATCAGCGTACCCATATCGTTGCAATCGCGCTTGAGCCGCCCGAGCTTCATCTTCAGAGGCGCAAAATGACAATTTTGCTCCAACATTAAGACTGCAGAGCCGGCATCCATCTTATCAGACGAATGTATTATTTCCTTGACCCGGCGCACCCAATGGGTTGTAGATTCGCCTTCTTTCTGCTTGCAGCTAGTCAAGTCCACAATTGACATAGACTGCTTACATGCATCTTTGAAGTTACTGATGAACCGGGCTTTCAGCTCTGCCCATGACCCGATGGAATTAGGTGGCAGTCCCTTCAACCAAGTGTGGGCAGTCCCATCCAACATCATGGTGAAGTATTTGGCCATCGCCTCTTCACTAACCTCCAGCAACTCCATAGCCATCTCATAGCTTTCAATCCATGCTCCGGGCTGTAAATCAGCCATGTAATTAGGTACCTTCCTAGGTCCTTTGAAATCCTTGGGCAGACGTGTTGGGTAACGTAGCAGAAATTCAAAATTTTCTACGCACCACCAAGATCAATCTATGGAGTAATCTAGCAACGAGGGGAAGGGGAGTGCATCTACATACCATTGTAGATCGCGATGCGGAAGCGTTGCAAGAACGTGGATGAAGGAGTCATACTCGTAGCGATTCACATCGCGGTTGATTCCGATCTAAGCACCGAAGAACGGTGCCTCCGCGTTCAACACACGTGCAGCCCGGTGACGTCTCCCACGCCTTGATCCAGTAAGGAGAGAGGGAGAGGTTGGGGCAGACTCCGTCCAGCAGCAGCACGATGGCGTGGTGGTGGTGGAGGAGCGTGGCAATCCTGCAGGGCTTCGCCAAGCACCGTAGGAGAGGAGAAGGGAGAGGGGAAGGGCTGCGCCAAGAGAGAGGTGTTCTCACGTGTCTGGCAGCCCCAAATACCTCCAGTATATATAGGGGAAGGGAGGGGCTGCGCCCACATCTAGGGTTCCCTCCCCAGGGGTGGCAGCAGCCCCCAAACCCATCTAGGGTGCGGCCAAGGGGAGGAGAGGGGGGCGCCACTAGGGTGGGCCTTAAGGCCCATCTGGACCTAGGGTTTGCCCCCTCCCACTCTCCCATGCGCCTTCGGCCTTGGTGGGGGCGCGCACCAGCCCACCTGGGGCTGGTCCCCTCCCACACTTGGGCCACGCAGCCTTCTGGGGCTGGTGGCCCCACTTGGTGGACCCCCGGGACCCTCCCGGTGGTCCCGGTACATTACCGATAACATCCGAAACTTTTCCGGTGACCAAAACAGGACTTCCCATATATAAATCTTTACCTCCGGACCATTCCGGAACTCCTCGTGACGTCCGGGATCTCATCCGGGACTCCGAACAACATTCGGTAACCACGTACATACTTTCCCTATAACCCTAGCGTCATCGAACCTTAAGTGTGTAGACCCTACGGGTTCGGGAACCATGCAGACATGACCGAGACGTTCTCCGGTCAATAACCAACAGCGGGATCTGGATACCCATGTTGGCTCCCACATGTTCCATGATGATCTCATCGGATGAACCACGATGTCGGCGATTCAATCAATCCCGTATACAATTCCCTTTGTCTATCGGTATGTTACTTGCCCGAGATACGGTCGTCGGTATCCCGATACCTTGTTCAATCTCGTACCGGCAAGTCTCTTTACTCGTTCCGTAACTCACATCATCCCGTGATCAACTCCTTGGTCGCATTGTGCACATTATGATGATGTCCTATCGAGTGGGCCCAGAGATACCTCTCCATTTACACGGAGTGACAAATCCCAGTCTCGATTCGTGCCAACCCAACAGACACTTTCGGAGATACCTGTAGTGCACCTTTATAGCCACCCAGTTACGTTGTGACGTTTGGTGCACCCAAAGCATTCCTACGGTATCCGGGAGTTGCACAATCTGATGGTCTAAGGAAATGATACTTGACATTAGAAAAGCTCTTAGCAAACGAACTACACGATCTTGTGCTAGGCTTAGGATTGGGTCTTGTCCATCACATCATTCTCCTAATGATGTGATCCCGTTATCAACGACATCCAATGTCCATGGTCAGGAAACCGTAACCATCTATTGATCAACGAGCTAGTCAACTAGAGGCTTACTAGGGACATGGTGTTGTCTATGTATCCACACATGTATCTGAGTTTCCTATCAATACAATTCTAGCATGGATAATAAATGATTATCATGAACAAGGAAATATAATAATAACCAATTTATTATTGCCTCTAGGGCATATTTCCAACAGTCTCCCACTTGCACTAGAGTCAATAATCTAGTCCGCATCACCATGTGATTAACACTCATAGGTCACATCACCATGTGACCAACATCCAAAGAGTTTACTAGAGTCAACAATCTAGTTCACATCACTATGTGATTACACTCAATGAGTTCTGGTTTGATCATGTTATGCTTGTGAGAGAGGTTATTAGTCAATGGGTCTGAACCTTTCAGATCCGTGTGTGCTTTACGAATATCTATGTCATCTTGTGGATGCTACCACGCGCTACTTGGAGCCATTCAAATAGCTGCTCTACTATATGAATCCGGTTTACTACTCAGAGTCATCCGGATTAGTGTCAAAGTTCGCATCGACGTAACCCTTTACGACGAACTCCTTTTCACCTCCATAATCGAGAAAATTCCTTAGTCCACTAGGTACTAAGGATAAGTTCGACCGCTGTCGTGTGATCCTTTCCCGGATCACTATTGTACCCTCTTGACCAACTCATGGCAAGGCACACTACATGTGCAGTATGCAGCATAGCATACTGTAGATCCTACGTCTGAAGCATAGGGGACGACCTTCGTCCTTTCTCTCTCTTCTGCTGTGGTCAGGTCTTGAGTCTTACTCAATACTCACACCTTGTAACACAGCCAAGAACTCCTTCTTTGCTGATCTATTTTGAACTCTTTCAAAATCATGTCAAGGTGTGCGTTCTTTGAAAGTATCATCGGACGTCTTTGATCTATCTCTATGGATCTTGATGCCCAATATGTAAGCAGCTTTATCCAGGTCTTCCTTTGAAAAACTCCTTTCAAACAACCCTTTATGCTTTCCAGAAATTTTTACATCATTTCGGATCAACAATATGTCATTCACATATACTTATCAGAAATGTTGTAGTGCTCCCACTCACTTCTTTGGAAATACAAGTTTCTCATAAACTTTGTATAAACCCAAAATCTTTGATCATCTCATCAAAGCATACATTCCAACTCCGAGATGCTAACTCCAGTCCTTAGAAGGATTACTGGAGCTTTGCACACTTGTTAGCATCTTTCAGGATTGACAAAAACCTTCTGGTTGTATCACATACAACCTTTCCTCAAGAAAATCTTCGAGGAAACAATGTTTTGACATCCTATCTGCAAGACTGCTAATACAATTCCAACAGACTCTTAGCATCGCTACGAGTGATAAAGTCCCATCGTAGTCAACTCCTTGAACTTGTCGGAAAACATCTTAACGACAAGCCAAGCTTTCTTAATGGTGACACTTACCATTATTGTCTGTCTTCCTTTTAAAATCCATCTGCACCCAACAGCCTTACGATCATCAAGTACATGGATCCTCCCTCGGATTTTTTTATGGCCTCGAGCCATTCGTCGGAATATGGGCCCACCATCGCTTCTCCATAGCTCGTAGGTTCAGTATTGTCCAACAACATGATATCTCAGACAGGATCACGTACCACTCTGAAGTAGCATGCATCCTCGTCGTCCTACGAGGTTTGGTAGTGACTTGATCCGAAGTTTCATGATCACTATCATAAGCTTCCACTTCAATTGGTGTAGGTGCCACAGGAACAACTTCCTGTGCCCTGCTACACACTAGTTGAAGTGATGGTTCAATAACCTCATCAAGTCTCCACCATCCTCCCACTCAATTCTTTCGAGAGAAACTTTTCCTCGAGAAAGGACTCGTTTCTAGAAGCAATTACTTTTGCTTCCAGATCTGAAATAGGAGGTACACCCAACTGTTTTGGGTTTTCTATGAAGATGCATTTATCCGCTTTGGGTTCGAGCTTATCAGCCTGAAACTTTTCCACATAAGCATCGCAGCCCCAAACTTTTAAGAAACGACAACTTAGGTTTCTCTAAACGGTGTCGTCTCAACGGAATTGCGTGGTGCCCCTTTTAAAGTGAATGCGGTTGTCTCTAATGCCTAACCCATAAACGATAGTGGTAATTTGATAAGAAACATCATGGTATGCACCATATCCAATAGGGTGCAGTTATGATGTTCGGACACACCATCACACTATGGTGTTCCAGGCGGTATTAATTGTGAAACACTTTCCACAATGTCTTAATTGTGTGCCAAACTCGTAACTCAGATACTCATCTCTATGATCATATCAGAGACATTTTATCCTCTTGTCACGACGATCTTCAACTTCACTCTGAGATTACTTGAACCTTTCAATAATTCAGACTTGTGTTTCATCAAGTAAATACACTCAGCATCTACTCAAATCATCTGTGAAGTAAGAACATAACGATATCCACTGCATGCCTCAGCACTCATTGGACTGCATACATCAAAATGTATTACTTCCAATAAGTTGCTCTCTTGTTCCATCTTACTGAAAACGAGGCCTTTCAGTCATCTTGCCCATGTGGTATGATTTGCATGTCTCAGGTGATTCAAAATCAAGTGAGTCCAAACGATCCATCTACATGGAGTTTCTTCATGCATATATACCAATAGACATGGTTCGCATGTCTCAATCTTTTCAAAAATGACTAAGTCCAAAGATCCATCTACATGGAGCTTCTTCATGCGTTCTATACCAATATGACTCAAATGGCAGTGCCACAAGTATGTGGTACTATTTTATATCTTTTGGCACGAACATGTGTATCACTGCGATCGAGATTCATTTTAGGTGCAAGACCATTGAAGGTATTATTCAAATAAACAGAGTAACCATTATTCTCCTTAAATGAATAACCGTGTTGCGATAAACATAATCCAATCATGTTCAACGCAAACACCAAATCTCGATAGTAGAGGGAGCATGCGATGCTTGATCACATCAACCTTGGAAATACTTCCAACACATATCGTCATCTCACCTTTAGCTAGTCTCCGTTTATTCCGCAGCTTTTATTTCGAGTTACTAACACTTAGCAACCGAACCGGTATCTAATACCCTGGTGCTGCTAGGAGTACTAGTAAAGTACACATTCATATAATGTATATCCAATATACTTCTGTCGACCTTGCCTGCCTTCTCATCTACCAAGTATCTAGGGTAGTACTACTTCAGTGACCGTTCCCCTCATTACAGAAGCACTTAGTCTCGGGTTTGGGTTCAACCTTGGGATTCTTCACTAGAGCAGCAAATGATTTGCTGTTTCATGAAGTATCCCTTTTGCCCTTGCCCTTCTAGAAACTAGTGGTTTTACTAACCATCAACAATTGATGCTCCTTCTTGATTTCTACTTTCGCGCTGTCAAACATCGCGAGTTGCTCAAGGATCATCATCTATCCTTGATATTTATAGTTCATCATGAAGCTCTAATAGCTTGATGGCAGTGATTATGGAGAACCATCACTATCTCATCTGGAAGATTAACTCCCACTCGATTCAAGTGATTGTAGTACTCAGACAATCTGAGCACATGCTCAACGATTGAGCTTTTCTCCCTTAGTTTGCAGGCTTAAGAAACTTGTCGGAGGTCTCATACCTCTTGACGTGGGCACTAGTCTGAAATCCCAATTTCAGTCTTCGGAACATCTCATATGTTCTGCGATGTTTCAAAACCGTCTTTGGTGCCACAATTCTAAACCGTTAGCATTACTCACTGAACTATCACGTAGTCATCAAAACGTGTATGTCAGATATTTCGTAACATCTACAGACGACGCTGAGGTTCAGCACACCGAGCGGTGCATTAAGGACATAAGCCCTCTGTGCAGCAATGAGGACAATCCTCAGTTTACGGACCCAGTCCGCATAATTGCTACTACCAACTTTCAACTAAATTTTCTCTAGGAACATATCTTAAACAGTAGAACTAAAGCGCAAGCTATGACATAATTTGCAAAGACCTTTTTGACTATGTTCATGATAATGAAGTTCATCTTATTATGAACTCCCACTCAGATAGACATCCCTCTAGTCATCTAAGTGATACATGATACGAGTCAAACTAGGCCGTGTCCGATCATCACGTGAGACGGACTAGTCATCATCGGTGAACATCTCCATGTTGATCGTATCTATTATACGACTCATGTTCGACCTTTCGGTCTCTTGTGTTCCGAGGCCATGTCTGTACATGCTAGGCTCGTCAAGTCAACCTAAGTGTTTCGCATGTGTTCCGAGGCCATGTCTGTACATGCTAGGCTCGTCAACACCCGTTGTATTCGAACGTTAGAATCTATCACACCCGATCATCACGTGGTGCTTCGAAACAACGAACCTTCGCAACGGTGCACAGTTAGGGGGAACACGTCTCTTGAAATTTTAGTGAGGGATCATCTTACTTACTACCGTCGTTCTAAGCAAATAAGATGCATAACATGATAAACATCACATGCAATCAAATAGTGACATGATATGGCCAATATCATTTTGCTCCTTTGATCTCCATCTTCGGGGCACCATGATCATCTTTGTCACCGGCATGACACCATGATCTCCATCATCATGATCTCCATCATTGTGTCTTCATGAAGTTGTCACGCCAACAATTACTTCTACTTCTATGGCTAACGCGCTTAGCAATAAAGTAAAGTAATTTACATGGCGTTATTCAATGACACGCAGGTCATACAAAAAATAAAGACAACTCCTATGGCTCCTGCCAGTTGTCATACTCATTGACATGCAAGTCGTGATTCCTATTACAAGAATATGATCAATCTCATACATCACATATATCATTCATCACATCTTCTGGCCATATCACATCACATAGCACATGCTGCAAAAACAAGTTAGACGTCCTGTAATTGTTGTTGCAAGTTTTTACGTGGCTTGTATAGGTTTCTAGCAAGAACGTTTCTTACCTACGTAAAACCACAACGTGATATGCCAATATCTATTTACCCTTCATAAGGACCCTTTTCATCGAATCCGTTCCGACTAAAGTGGGAGAGACAGACACCCGCTAGCCACCTTATGCAACTAGTGCATGTCAGTCGGTGGAACCTGTCTCACGTAAGCGTACGTGTAAGGTCGGTCCGGGCCGCTTCATCCCACAATGCCGCCGAAACAAGATAAGACTAGTAGCGGCAAGAAGAATTGGCAACATCTACGTCCACAACTGCTTTGTGTTCTACTCGTGCATAGAAACTACGCATAGACCTAGCTCATGATGCCACTGTTGGGTAACGTAGCAGAAATTCAAAATTTTCTACGCATCACCAAGATCAATCTATGGAGTAATCTAGCAACGAGGGGAAGGGGAGTGCATCTACATACCATTCTAGATCGCGATGCAGAAGCGTTGCAAGAATGCGGATGAAGGAGTCGTACTCGTAGGGATTCAGATCGCGGTTGATTCCGATCTAAGCACCGAAGAACGGTGCCTCCGCGTTCAACACACGTGCAGCCCGGTGACGTCTCCCACGCCTTGATCCAGCAAGGAGAGAGGGAGAGGTTGGGGAAGACTCCGTCCAGCAGCAGCACGACAGCGTGGTGGTGGTGGAGGAGCGTGGCAATCCTGCAGGGCTTCGCCAAGCACCGTAGGAGAGGAGAAGGGAGAGGGGAAGGGCTGCGCCAAGAGAGAGGTGTTCTCACGTGTCTGGCAGCCCCAAATACCTCCAGTATATATAGGGGAAGGGAGGGGCTGCGCCCCCATCTAGGGTTCCCTCCCCAGGGGTGGCGGCAGCCCCCAAACCCATCTAGGGTGCGGCCAAGGGGAGGAGAGGGGGGGCGCCACTAGGGTGGGCCTTAAGGCCCATCTGGACCTAGGGTTTGCCCCCTCCCACTCTCCCATGCGCCTTGGGCCTTGGTGGGGAGGTGCACCAGCCCACCTGGGGCTGGTCCCCTCCCACACTTGGCCCACGCAGCCTTCTGGGGCTGGTGGCCCCACTTGGTGGACCCCCGGGACCCTCCCGGTGGTCCCGGTACATTACCGATAACATCCGAAACTTTTCCGGTGACCAAAACAGGACTTCCCATATATAAATCTTTACCTCCGGACCATTCCGGAACTCCTCGTGACGTCCGGGATCTCATCTGGGACTCTGAACAACATTCGGTAACCACGTACATACTTTCCCTATAACCCTAGCGTCATCGAACCTTAAGTGTGTAGACCCTACGGGTTTGGGAACCATGCAGACATGACCGAGACGTTCTCCGGTGAATAACCAACAGCGGGATCTGGATACCCATGTTGGCTCCCACATGTTCCTCGATGATCTCATCGGATGAACCACGATGTCGGGGATTCAATCAATCCCGTATACAATTCCCTTTGTCTATCGGTATGTTACTTGCCCGAGATTCGATCGTCGGTATCCCGATACCTTGTTCAATCTCGTTACCGGCAAGTCTCTTTACTCGTTCCGTAACTCACATCATCCCGTGATCAACTCCTTGGTCACATTGTGCACATTATGATGATGTCCTACCGAGTGGGCCCAGAGATACCTCTACGTTTACACGGAGTGACAAATCCCAGTCTCGATTCGTGCCAACCCAACAGACACTTTCGGAGATACCTGTAGTGCACCTTTATAGCCACCCAGTTACGTTGTGACGTTTGGTGCACCCAAAGCATTCCTACGGTATCCGGGAGTTGCACAATCTGATGGTCTAAGGAAATGATACTTGACATTAGAAAAGCTCTTAGCAAACGAACTACATGATCTTGTGCTAGGCTTAGGATTGGGTCTTGTCCATCACATCATTCTCCTAATGATGTGATCCCGTTATCAACGACATCCAATGTCCATGGTCAGGAAACCGTAACCATCTATTGATCAACGAGCTAGTCAACTAGAGGCTTACTAGGGACATGGTGTTGTCTATGTATCCACACATGTATCTGAGTTTCCTATCAATACAATTCTAGCATGGATAATAAACGATTATCATGAACAAGGAAATATAATAATAACCAATTCGTTACGGAGGGCCGGCACCAGACAGGTGACACCCCCGGTTCTCGTAGCCATGCCTGCCTCGATAGAAGCCGTCGGGTAAACCGGAAAAGGCTGGTAAGCCGTCAACTGAGCCGCCTGCTCAGCTTCCTGACGTACTCTGTCTTGATCTACCGCATTGAAGGCTCCATTATGCGTCGGGCCATGCCCCCCAGGAAAATCATGGCGCCGGACGTTGCTTGAGCCGGCCGCCGACACCATGTGTCTGTTATAACTCGGACTCTGGTTTTGACGAATTGCTTGACGAGGGGTTGAATGAATCCTGTCCCGGCTATATGAATATGCCTCCTGCTACGCCAAAGCCGTCTGAAGAAGTTCTCTGACCCTGCGGGTTTCGACCGCCGTTGGGGAGTCGCCCTCAACCGGGAGAGCCGCCAGTCGCGCTGCTGCAGCGATCATGTTTTCCAATGGGTTAGAATAATGACCCGGTGGTGTTGGCACATACGGAGGTGGGCAGTATTCACACGGGGAGGCCCCATCACTGGTGGCTGAACCAGCGTTCCGACCCCAGGTGCCGTGATCTGATTCGTCTCTGGCGGGTTGCTAGGCCCTGCACCGGGTGTGTTGAAGAGGTTGTGAGGATCATAAACCGGAGGGAGCCGAGATTGAGCCTTCTTATACCTCCTTCTCATGACCTCATTGGATGCATTCTGATTCATCGTGAGCCAGAAAGACTGCGCCTGAAAAAACTGAGTCTGGGCGCCAGAGCCGCCCGCTCTGCAGCCATCCTAACTCCTTCCGCTGCCAGGTCTTCCTTGGCCTGCGCTATGTCCAATTTTAACTGTGCCACTTCTGCATCATGTTGAGCTTGATCCGCCGGGACGACCGTGGTGGTTAACAGGGCCGTCATCTTATCTATGAGATCCATCAACACCTCAGCCGGCGAGTGCACAGGGCCTCCTGCCCCAGCGGTGGAGTTTTGAACAGGTTGCGTGCCGGCCATGAAGATTCCAACCCGGCTCGGCGGCTCAAAGGGGTCCGGAATACTGTCGCCATCGGAACAACCCCTGAGCCTGCCATCCTGAAGTTGATACAATGAGTCGGTCTCACCTATGGACGACTCACCGTCAGAGCAGATGGTCGTCTCATCGCCAGATCCAGATCCTTCAGAGAGTCCTCCATGGATGCATCCCACGAAAGCACGCTTCAAGGCAGGCAGAGTCCGGGCGGGTCTCCCACGCTGAGCCGTCTCGACGAGGTCGGTGCAGATGTCCAACTCAGGGCCCGACTCACCGATCTTGCCAATGAAAACGTGGATTCCACCGAAGGGGACCCGGTACCCGTACTCGATTGAGCCGGCGTCGGGGCCCCAGTCTGCGTCGTTGATGTAGAGCTTGCCGCGACGACTCTTGGTCATCCGGACCACAGCGTATCCCTTGAGCCCTTCGAAGCTGCCCTTCAAGAACTCAAATCCACCGTGCGCTAGCCCCACGGTGGGCACCAACTGTCGTGGAATTGTCATGGGAGATGTCCTCGTGCAAGGACTTAGTCGTGGAGCCATCGCGACCAGGAAGCTTAAAGGGGTTAAAACGGGACAAAAGACACGAGGATTATACTGGTTCGGCCCCTTACGGTGAAGGTAAAAGCCTACTCCAGTTGAGGTGCAATTACTTAGGGTTTCGATGACCAGGGAGCTAAACCGCTATGCCTAGCTATCGATCTGATCTCTCCCTCCTGAACCGCCGCTGGGTCGTCCCTTTATATAGAGAGGTTAACGCCCAGCGGCTCTCAGAGTCCCGGCCGGCTTATAAACAGTGTCCGGCTCGGACACTTAACTATTCTTGCCTTACAATACAAGTCATGTCATAACGGCGGTTTATCACTACGGGCCTTAAGTCCCCTCTGGGCCTTAGGCCCTTTACTGAACCGTCATCTTCGAGCTTGATATTGGGCTTCATGTGATGATCGTCATAACGTAACCCGGCCCCTCCTGGGCGGGTGACGCCAGTAGTTATATCCCCACGGCTCGTACAAGTCCCATTGATGATACGGCCCATAGAAGGCCCATTGTGTCTATGACCCGTATAAGGCCCATTGTTTCTACCACATGTAGAAGTCCCATTGTTTCTACGGCCCGTAGGAGGGAAATGGTAACTACAGTAAATATGTAGCCCATGGTTATTGTGGCCTAGTTTTAAAAAATAGGTTATTGCGGCCACTAGCAAACCGCGGAAAAAGTACTACACTGACTACAAGCAAAGAAATAAACAAAACAATAAGGAAATAAATAAGCAAGCAACTTACGCTAGGCTATCATGGCTATTACACATATTACATCCACTGGGCATCAAAGTTCGCCACCAGTGCAAATATAGGGAACACAGCAGCATATAAAACGCCGCAGCATATAAAATGCCGTAGCAAAACAAGTCCAGAACTGAAACCACTTCAGAAGAGCTCAAGAAACAATATCCTGGGTACCCATAATGCTGGCAAGATGCTTAGCAAGCTTATTAACTTTCTCTTGTTTGGCGCTTACGTCCTCCAGCACTTGCCGTTGCACCAGAAAGTATGCATCTGAATTCTGCAGGGACTTCCTCAGTTCTTCGGCTTCCTGTCGCATGACATCTGATCGATGTCTTTCAACTTGAAGTTGAGACTCAAGAAGCCGAACTGATTCAGGCAACGAGTTCGAAGAGCTGGTGCCAGCAGTAGTAGCCAGTAACTCGAACACTACATCAAGACAGGACATTGGGGTTGTCTCAGTGTCTTCAATATAGTTTTTATCAGCTTTCTTGGAGACCAACAGGGATGTCTCACTATCTTGAACCTTATCTGCATTATAACGGGGTACTCTTCTCCAATATTTTATCCGCGTTCTAAAAGAGAAAAACAAACACATCACAGGTTTACAATGTAGTATATGAAACTCATTTTGGTAAACCAGTTCAGTAGTAAGGTGGACAGGATAACAGCATGAAACAAACATATATCTATGTAGTATGGTCACGGTATGGTCTATATCATTTTAGTTTATGTTGCCAAATCAAGATAGATACAGTTCGAATCATATCTATTTAAGACAAAGCAGCATAGGCAGAATATAAGTGTGGGAAACTACACAGCAATAACAACACTTGTAATGTGCATGGCATGAGAACATAACTGTTTATTCAATTGAAACTAAAATCAACATAGAGCAAGTTACAACAGCAAACAGCCAAACACGTTAAAGAAACAGGTTTAAAACATACCTGTTGCGCCATTGGAGTTTCAATTGCATCCTTCAAATTTGAAATTAGTTGGTATGAGTAAATACAGTGATGCAAGAGGAAAGTAGTATGAACCATAGCTACAGAACCTGACATGAGAACAATTCTTCTTCTGCTTTAAGCGTTGACTTGGGGTTCGGAGTGGTGGTCCTCGTGCTTTGGGCACTGCAGTTGCCTTACTAACTGCTCGTGTTTGGGTGCTCTGTGGTGGAGATGGTGCTGTGTCAACGGGAACTGGGTTAGTATCTGCTGGGGTTGGGGTTAGAAGGGGTGTAGCTAGTTCTCTATCCAACTGAGTAGGGGTACAATCTGCATGAGTCTGGGTTATGTGTGGTGGGGCTGGTTCTTGGGCAAGTACAACCGTGGTTCTATCTGCGTCGACAGGTAGCACGATCTTTTCTGAAGACCGTGTTTTCACTCCCACAGATACTGCCATCACTCCCTCCAATGGAAATGGCTGATAAACAAGAAAAGTAATTGAATGTACAGACATTGTAAGATAGACAGATGCAATGGATAGTAGGGAAGAAAACAGGGCATGAAATAATTCACATTTATGTTGTCTAACCAAATAGAATAGCAGGACATAATTTCACATATATGATGGCTAATGAAACAAGATAGCATGACACAAGTTCACAAGTATGATGGCTAACTAAACAGGGTAGAATGACATACTTCAAAATATGATGACTATGTAAACAGGATGACATGATATAACTATACGATGTGTCTATTAAAGTGGTTGGCATGCCATAAATCACAAACATGCCATCGATGGAAACATGATGGCATGGTATAATTCACGGATAGAATGACATAAGTTAAAATATGATGACTATGTAAACAGGATGAGATGATATAACTATATTATGTCTTTAGAAAATGGGTTGGCATGCCATAATTCAGATACATTCTGTCTATGTAAACATCATGGCATGACATAATTCAAATATATGATTTATATACTAATGAAGTGAGCAGAGGGCAATCGCATATATGATGTGTCAACTAAGGAGATGGCATTCAATATTGTGTATATGATGTAAAAACTAAGCATTGCAATACAACATATGCATGATATGAGTAATATAACCCTGCCAAGTTTGAGCATACACCTCAGGGGGATAATAGGACTGGTCATCTGCCTCTGAATCCTCCTCTGAAGAGCTATCTGTAACCAGCAAGATATCTGCTTCAGCAGGTAGCATTGTCTGCTCTAAAGACCTTGTTTTCACTCCAGATTTCTCCATCACCAATTCAAATGGTTGATGCACAGGAAGAGCAGTTGAATATACAAACATTGTCGACAAAAGCAATGAGAAATACAAAAAAAGGATGGCATGATATAATTCACATATATGACGCTTGCCTAAACAGCATGGCATTGCATAATTCACATACATAATGCCTTGCAACAAGATAACATTGCATAATTCACATATATAATGTCTTGCAACAAGATGGCATTGCATAATTCACATATATGGTAATTAGACACTAAACATGTGGCATTCACACAAAGCATGTCTAAACTAAGCAAATGACATAGCAATGCAAGATACCATACGCACGATATGAGCAACATAACCCTTCCAAGTTAGACATTCACCTCGGGGGGGGGGGAATATGACTGGTCATCTGTCTCTGAATCCTCCTCTGAGGAGCTATCGGTAACCAGCAAGACATGCGCTTCGTCAGATAGCATTGTCTGCTCTGAAGACCTTGTTTCCACTCCAGATTTTTCCATGACCGTGTCGAATGGCTGATGCACAGGAAGAGTAATTGAATGTACTAAAATTGTTGACAAATTTAACATGTAATAAAAAAATGATGGCATGATATAATTCACATATAAGATAACTGGCTAACCAGGGTGGCATTGCAAAATTCACATATATGATGTCTGGCTAACCAAGATGGCATTGCATGATTCACATATACGATAAAGAAACTAAACAGATGGCATTGACACAAAGCATGTCTAAACTAAGCAGATGACATCTTTAATGTATACAGTAAGCAATGCAAGGCACCATATGCATGATATTACCAATATCAACATGCCAAGTTAGAGCGAAGACCTCATGGGGTAAATATGAGTGGTCTTCTCCTTCTGAATCCCCCTCAGAACAGTTATCTTCCTCTTGATTACGATCCGAAATGGGTGGAGGGGGGCTGCCTTTGCGCCCACCATGGAGCGACGTCTGCATGAAATTTTATTGCCACGCAAGGCTCGTCTGTTTTGCTCTACATAATCAGTTCCATTGTGTACAATAACTGGCATGCATAGGAATAAAACATAGTGATATTATGTAAGGAGTGCATGCACAAATCCAGAGTGATGGTAGCAAACTGTGGATAGACCCAAAACCAATGATAGCAGGCAGATAATAGCTTTAGTTAAAAAATACAGATAATGGCTCCTTTAATGTTTGTTTGCACCCAACATGAAACTCATAGTAGACACCCGAGATTAACCAGATAGTAGACAGATAGTACTGATTGCTGCCCCAATATGTACCCCACAACCATTTAAAAACTCAAGTTTCAGCATTAGTTTGGACCTGACTCGGAGTCTAATAGGTGAACACGACGATAATGTAGCATGTCATCATATTAAGCGATGCATAACATAAGCAGACACAGAAGAGTGCGACCTCTCTTGCGGACCCGTGTAGTCCTCAAGGTTATCTGCTCAGTTGATGATGGTAATGTAGTTGTCGTGGCTGCCGGTGGCGGGGAAGAAGATCTTAGGCGGTGAAAGACAGTCTGGAGAGCGAATCCCTACTGTGGTGAACCCTTCCGTCATTGGAGCAGCTGAGTTGGGGTGGAAAACAGCACCGCAGGAGCAGGACAAACCACACAAGGTTTTCTTTGACACATATCTGTAACAGAAGTAATTGAGTAAGGGCTTGTTTGAATTTGAGGATTCTAACAATGCAGGGATAGGTAATAGATAGGAATAGGATAGGAATGCATGTGCAAAACAGAGAATTTAAAAACACAGGATTTCTGCCAATCTGGGTGTTTGATTCACAACAATTGGAATATCACGGGATGCAAAAAAGCATGGTGAGATTAAGTCAAACCACAAGAAAATGTACGGTTATAATGCTATTATGCTACTATCTCTTAGTCTTGTGCTTGATGAATAGGAATATGAAAAGGAGGACAAGTGGAAATTAGAATTCCTATGGTTTTTCTTTCAAGGAGACACTAGAGGAACAAATCCTACAGTTTGCCTTTGCTCCATTCCTTTGCACCAAATTCATGAAAAGTAGTACCATAGGAAACTTTCCAATTCCTATGTTTTTCATTCCCTTTTCCTTTCAAGCACTGGCAATTCTAGTAGGCAGGCTTGAGCAAGGAAAATCCTACACTAAAAAAATGTTTTTGTGCTACTTCTATTACTTTGGACCCAGGCCACTGCCATACTAGCTCAACTCCCAGGCCCATCGAAAAATGCACAACTCAAACGCACAGAGATAAATAATGATGGCGTTCAAGAGAGTCTATCACGGATAGCTAAGTTGCCTGGTACCTCACTGCTTGTCATATAGTAGGATAAAATAATCGTATTTCACGTTACTACGAGTGCTCAGTGGACAATATATATAACATGTAGAGTAAAAAAGAGATGCAACAAGTGTACAACCTCTTTGGTGAAGCCATGTCGATCTCAGCGTGATTGGGTTGGCCGGTGAGGATGCTCCGGCTGATTTGGCTGTGGGAGGAGGGGGAGAAGATCTGAGGCGTCTGGAGATGGAGCCCGAGGTACTGCTCCGCGTGATGGAGGGTTTCGTTGTTGGAGCAGCTCCGCTGAGTTGTACGACGCCGAGGCTGAAGCAGGACAAGAGAGACAACGTTAACCTGAGTGGAATTCTAATAGCATCTCCAATAGATGACGTAAAATACATAACACAAAGTGCTAGATGTAAAATACATCAGCTGCTCATCTCTGAACTTAACTGTCGAAACTGAATTTTGCTGTCGAAACTGAACGCACTAGCAAGGTGAGGCTACACGTCGGTCGACTGACTTTTTCATCTCTGGTCAGTCGATTTTGCAGCCGTTGGATACGAAATCAAGGGCCTGCAGTTCATCTTCAACCTCCACCCCCTGAGCCGCCAGCCACCACCGGCCAAACAGCAGCCCCCCGCCGCCCGCGGCCGGCCGTGCGCCGCCCCGCCCGCCCCGAAAACACTCCCCACCGCCGGTCCGCCGCCGCCCCGGCCATCCCTCTAGGCCTCCCCGTGCCGAGCTTTTTCTCCGGCGATCCCCACGCCACCGCCCCGCCACCGCCGGCGACCACCGCCCCCACCCTGAACCCTAAGATAGATAGTGGGGTACCTCTTCGGCGAGCCCCCCTACCCGTTGCAGCTGGTTCTTCCTTCAGCCAACTAAAGTGTAGCTAAATCGGAGCAGCATCGCAAGCAAGAGCAAGAGCAATAGCAAGAGCAGACCAGGCAGGGGACCAAGAGCAAGAGCAGAGCAGCAGCGCGAGCGAGAGCTAAAGCAGCAGCAGCTCCTACTGATGTGGATGTCGCCGCCGAGGGAGCGACGTCGTGGAGGAAGTGGCCGGCGACGCCGCCGTGGATGGAGCCGCGTCGTGTCGGCTCGGGACCAAACGCCGGTAGCACCGTGAGATCGAATCAAGAAGAAAATGCGGCGATGAGTGTACAACCTCTTTTGTGGCGCCGATTAGGCCACAGCTTCATCCAAGGAAACGGTGATGATGATGCTCTTTCGGTGGTGCAGGTGAAGACGGCGGTGTGGGAATGGAGGTGGCTTGAAAGACGAGGGGAACGTTGGGGCAGCTCCTTGGAGATGGAGGACAGGGTGGCTGAACCGGCGGGATGACGTGACCGACGACGGATCCTCATCCGGTACGGTGGATGAGGGACGTCGAGGTGTTGTTGTGGACGACGTCGTCGGGGAAGAGGCTCCGGCTGGGTGGCGGACGGAGCAGGGTGTGGGGCTTAGTCGCGGGTTTTCGCGGCCCCGGTGTACGAATGGGTGGGCGGATGGGATGGCAGTGGGGAACCACGGCTTAGGGACGCGCTTGTCCGAAATGTGTGGTAAGTTACAAAAGTACCCCACCGATTTAAGGCAGTTCTTTCGGTTCAGGGGTACCATGCGCATTTCGCGTGTCGGGATTTCATAGGAGGTGGGAGTTTTCGCGCGCGTTGTAATTTCGGAATAGCAAGGTGCGGGTTGAGATGGAGGGAGTTGTCGGAGCACAACGAGACAAAGATATATCTTAAATATTTCGGGCTAACAAGGCGCGGGTTGAAGAGGCGGGAGTTTCGCAGCACGATAGACAGGGATGCTAGCTTGAATTTTCGGCATAACAAGGCGCGGCTTGAAGTTTCGGGAGAACAAGCTTAACGTGTACCCAAAAAAAGACAATTTGCACCTCAACACGCACAACACACACACAAACACCATTTAGACTAGAGTAAGGTACACGTGCATTGCACGCATGAGATTTGGCAACCAAATTATGAATAAATACCACATTATAGCATGTAAGCTTTGAGTCATATATGCATGATGTAGATGTTCGTTTAATTCGTATAGTTCATTTCATTCAAAATCATCTAGTTTTTATAAGAAAGCTAATCTATTTTAAGATTCATGGAATTGTGCGTTGTAAGACATGAAGTAAAAACAAATAATGGAAAATCGTGTAGAAAACCATTTGGGCAATTCTGATACGGAAGATTCTAGAACAAAGAAGAAGTGCTTGTGTTTTGATGTTTGTGCATTATGCTTAAGTTCAACCATGGAGTCTTCTAGATTATACATGTGGCGGAATCTGGTGGAATCTAGATGATATCCAACGGCCAGTAGTGCTCAAATTTACCATCTTTGGACCATTGGATTCGCCTCATCCAACGACCATATTTCAAAGTTAAAGTTACCCGCACACAATATAAAAAAATATAAAATATAATATATATAGGGGTATAGATATAGATATGTGATGCGAAAGCCACCCATCATCTCCAATTAGAATAGTGTGTCCATGCACAGATGCGACGTGGCCAAATGATGTCTGCCATCGGTATCTCAAATTCAAATCAGTCTGACCTTGTTCAATGTGTATACATTACAACATGCTCGTTTCCAAACCACACCACGCAGATCTCCGTTATATTCATGCATGCATGGGTTTCAAACATCAGGATCTCTTATTCAAATATTTGAATTCAACTTTACATTGATTATGACCTCACCTAGTCTTTTACACCCACATAGTCGTCTTCTCTTTACAATTGTACCACTAACTTTCTCTCGTGCATGCATGCACACACACTACCAGTCGGCATTATCCATCGCACACATGCAATCTTTTTCTTCAGGTCGGTCTCCCATGAAGGCACACACCCACACACATCCCCCTCTCCATCATATCGGGCATTCTTTATCTCTCATGCGTGCATGCGCAATGATCGATGTTCCTCTATGTATGTGTGTATGTAGCTAGGTCTTTCATAGTTTTCCACACAAACCGATCAATTGATATATCCAGTGAGGTCTCACCCTCTTTCCCACGTCCACATCGATCAATCTATACCTCTTTATATAGGATTAACATATATAGCTAATACACCCACATTAATTATATATCCAACGTCCCCCCCTCATCATCCATGCCTTCCGCTTCATCTCTCAGACGCGCGCACAATGGCGAAGATAGGGGGCAGTAAGGGCCCTGCCCCCCCTAACATCACTATATATCGAGGCTAATATGAATGTGATCATTAGACAATTGCTGCTAAAAATGGTTTAAGTTCATGAATTGACCCTCCTCATAAAGGATTAGCAATGCTTGGCCCCCTAGCTCATTTATTTTTCATGGCTCCGCCACTGCGCGCAACAACGCATGTTCTCGCCCCCTCTCTCTAAATATCGATCTCGCACTTGTGCATTCCTTCATAGTCTCCCTCCACTTGGACCCTCGCACCATCTTCTAGCCCCCCACCGGATTTTGCCACATGTACAATCTAGCAGACTCCATGGTTGAACTTAAGCATAATTCACAAACCTCAAAACAACAGTGGTTCTCTTTTGTTCTAGAATCTTCCGTATAATAACTGCCCAAACTTTTTTTCTAGTTGAATTGCCATTATTTGTTTTTACTTCATGCTTTACAACGCACAATTCCATGAATCATAAAATAGATTAAGGGCTTCTTTGATTCAAAGGATTCTCAAAGGAATTTTGGAGGATTCTAATCCTTAGGAATTTTTCCTATCTTGGTTGTTTGATTCGTAGGATTGTAAACCATAGGAATTTTTCCATAAGATTCATTTGCACTAGATTTCATAGGAAATATCCCATCCACTCAAACCTCTTTGAAAGAATTCTGCGTTTTTTCTATGCACAATCAAACACTCATACAATCCTGTAGGATTCAAGATGACATTCCATTATAATCCCATGTTTTTCCTATTCCCGCCTTTTGGAAATCTAACGAATCCAAGAGGCCCTAGCTTTTTTATAAAAACTAATTGATTTTGAATGAGATGAACTATAAGAATTAAACGAAGGTCTACATCAGGCATATATGACTCAGAGATTACATGCTATAGTGTGGTATTTATTCATAATTTGGTTGCAAAATCTGATGCGTGCAATGCACGTGTACCTTACTAGTACTTCGAGTATATGCAAAACACGTAAATTAGAATTCCAATGGCACGCTACATTCATGAAGCCACGTGGCACATGTGGAGGCGTTGTCACGACCTTCTTGTGTGGATTGATCACAGTGACGTGCTGCTGGTTCCAGAAGAATGTACTCGTCCTCCCTGAGCCATACTGTCGGTACATGCACGAAGCGAAGATGTGCACGCACGCCACGCACGCACTCATTCCAAGATCTACCCCATGTGATAATTTGACGTGTGTAAAGTCGTTCACTTCATTGATGGTCAATTAATATAGCGCATGCAAATTGAGTGGACGTGAGGGCGGAAGGAAGACATTACTACTCCACTGCGCGCATGCGAGTGGAGTTAAATCATGGGTTGCTAGTAGTACTTCCATTGGTCTCCTTCGTATTTTGTGCCAATTTTTGACAGTAACATAATATTTACGCATTTGAGCAGTGTAGTCTACTTGAAATTTATGTTCCACTAAACTCATCGGGCGCCGTTTCGGGCCTCGAAACCAAAACCATCAATTAATCTTTACCTTGTTCCCATCCCATTCGAAAGCCTGCTCACACCTACTAGTACGTACCAAACCTGAACGTGTTCCCACTATGCAGGTATTAGTACTAGTGCTAGTACTTATGTTATAAAAAGGGGAACTACCTAACCAAAAATTACTCTACCTTTCCTCCTCATAAGTGCTTCTTCTTCGTCCGTCCTTGCCATGGCCGGTGAGCAGAGCTCTAGGTCGAGAACTACTCGTAACAAGGGAGCGGCAACCAAGGCTGCAGAAAAAAAGAGAGGGCTCACTGCCACGCAGAGACCTCGAAAGATCTCTCACGGGCAGGCGATGGCTCCCAGGAGCGCCCTAGCCGTGGAGGCGAACATGCCGGGCCGGTGGCGCTGGAGTCGTTATCCCTCGATGGCATGCCCGGTCAGCTTAATAAGCACCTCAATAAGCAGAAGGAGTTCATCCAAGGCTTGGTGGAGCTGCTGAAGGAGAGCCTCGACGACATGCCCGCTAAGCTTAATAAGCAGGGGGAGTTGACCGCCGGCTTGGTGATGCTGCTGAAGAAGAGCATTGCCTCTGAGAAGAGGGCGACCGACGAAATCCTGCAACTTCAGGAGGACAAAGCGAAGCTCTGCCACGAGCTCGACCTGTTGAAGGAGAAGAATGCCAGCTGGAAGAAGCTGCATGAGAATAGTAGTTCCTCGATGAAGATGCTCCAGGCCCTCGTCATGGAACAGAAGGAGGAGTTGGCGAAGCTCCGCATCGAGCACCCAGCTGCTGTCAAGGTACGTAATGCGGCCGTGGAACAGATGATGAAGGCTCGCATCGAGAAATCCCGCGTCATGGACAGAATGAAGAATATGGCAGAGGAGACGCGCAAGGAGATGGAGGTCATGGAGGTGATGAAGAAGCAGTTACGACCCTGCGGTGAATTAGATCATTTGGGTGATAATCTTCCTTCTTCTTTTGCTCCTGTGTTTCATCTTTTGCTTCGGGTGTTTCGCCACATGTGTCACGTTCTCTGCGAGGCATGAATAGAAAAATGTTTTTTTTGAGGGAATGAATAGAACAATGCTAACAATGAGATGACTAGAAAATTAGATCATTTTTTATCGCCATATGGCACTTGGCTGCCGTGTTTCGTGCTCCTCCGTCGTAGTACTACTCCAGTGGAAAACTTGAGTATACCGCACGGTTCTTTGCTCCTCCTCAGGTCGTCGGCGCATTTATACGAGCAGTCAAATCACAAGGCCCCGCCTTCCGACAGTAATGAGCCGTCAAATCACAAAGGCCCTAGCCTCTCGTGAAACCGACCAAGCTAGACTGCCCCACCCTCTAGCCTTTTAAAAAATGTATACTTTTGTACAGTAGTAGTATCGATGGATTGCGCCATGGAGCAAAACTTGAAATTAAAAAAAACTGGTACATATAGAGAGCGCTCGTCGCCAAATTATGCATATAGTACTATTAAAAAGGCTAGTCACAATAATGGTTTCCAGCACAATCCAGAACTCGCCTGTGTTAAAGGAGAGGAGTTAAATGAGTAGAGAGAGGACTAATCCACATTTTAGTAGGGGTACCCCTGACTAAAAAAATTTAGTCTCAAGACTAGTTTTAGCCCCTCTTTAGTCAGGGGTGCTTGGAACTTTAGCCTCTTAAAGAGACTATTTTTAGTCAGACTAAAATAAGTCCCTTGGATCCAAGCACCCTCTAAGCATCCTGGAATTCTTTGACAAAACTAAGCACCCTGAAATTCTTTGACAACTAAACTGCTGGCTATATGATGTTGGCCATATCTATTGTACGTATATAATGTGAAGACACGGGTGGTAGTACTATACCAACTAAAAGATGAAATGTAAGAAATACTAGTATGTTCGTACTGAAGAGTTAAAGTAACGAGAAGAAACATAACATAGTTCTGCTGGGGGCTCAGCACAACACACCCCTCAAATTAAATTAAGCACACCTGAAAAACTTTGCAACTATTCCGGTAGACACTGCATTAGAACCACCATGAGCAACGACATTGCCACCTTACTCAGAGTCCTCATCCACGTCCTCGACTTCGTCCTTGTCCCTCTTCCTCTTGGCCGATACTTCTTTGCTTGAGCCGCACACTTGGCTCTTGCTCTTCATCCAACCCTTGTAGATATTGAAACAAAGGTAGCCATCCATTGCAGCGTAGTGGATGTGGTCTATATCTAGTACATTCCGCTGCCATGCATAACGATGAAACGTGTATGGAGCTTTCTCCAGTTTGTCGTACGAAGGATGAACCATGGCTCCTGCCAGGGTCAGCATTGAAGGATGGCCACCGGAGGGCAGAAGCCGATTCTTCTGGAGGTCGAAGGGGTTGCCTACAATGAGGCCTATCCGACCCAGGACTTCTTCGTCGTTCGTAAAGTCTACAGTAATGAATTTGACTAGGTTGCTCTCGAGGAAGTTCTTAAAATCCAGGCATTCAACGTCGGCATGGCATATGTGATAGACTAAGCATAAGTCATGCACGCAAACCTGGATCACGGTGGGCTTCTTCCTCTCTTTGTCCTTTAGATTCTTCTCTCGTCCCAGGACTGTGGTGTACTCAACATCTAGCCCAGCGACCCACTCATCATCTGAGTTTTCGAACATGTGTCTGAAGCGAGAAAGGCATCCTTTCACCGTCGCGGAAGAACGGGTGTAGATGACGTCGAACTCATCGCCGGTGATGGTTCTAAACTTGTACTCACCGCCGATTATGGAGATTTGGGACGCCATGGATTTGGGAGGAGGGTTACGATTAGTGGAACTACCATAATGTGAAAGGACGGGACAACTAGGAGCGAACCGCCGTAGTATTATAGGACGTGCGGGGACGAGTAGGAGCGAACTGCCATCGTGCGAACGACAGGGTAGTGGCTTTCCATTCTCCCATGATACGGGCTTCCGAGAGCCCTTGGATCTGAGATCGAACGGTTCCATGGCGTGATTCTAGACCTATGGGTGAATATCCTATCCTGGAGGGCTATTCTGCAAATTTTCAGCAACTTAGCATGCGACCGTTTGATCTCAGATCCAAGGGCTGCCAGCAGCCCGTATCATGGTCGCGCCTACCACGACCGTCGCGTCGCTCGCGCGGTCACGCCCTTGGAGATTTAACACGGTGCGTTAGGCTATCTGATGTTGGCATGTCATACATAGTCATCACTTAGTCACTCATACTACAACAAGGTTAGCTATAAGGTTGGCTATAAGTGTATTTTTTTTACTTCTCTCTATCTCTTTCTTCGTACTCCCTCCGTCCCATAATATAAGAACGTTTTTGACACTAGTGTAGTGCCAAAAACGTTCTTATATTATGGGACACAGGGAGTACTATTTATTGCATTTGCCAAGGAGTGACCTCTTCCAATGAAATGGTGTGCTTATTAGTTTTTTGTTGCTAAGTTTGCTTCATTTAATTAGCTATAGACTCAAAATTGTCTTTTCACCTAGGTACACGCGCTTAGCACCGTTTCTTCCTTGGGTCACCAAACTAGTCTCTCTCTTCTTGATTAACTTGCCACATCAGATTTTATGCCTATGTGGCAAGCTTAGCACCTGTAGGAGCAAGTAAGTACAATAGTGCGCTTTACATGGCATTTTTTCATATGTGGAGGAAAGAGAGGCAAGGAAAAAGTGGAGAAGTGGGCTCTCATGCAAGAGCCAGCCTCAACTACATGGTGGAGCATTGGGAGAGGCACCTGTATGGAGGTGGTCAGGAATCGGGAGACTCACGTCGGTCGTAGCGCCGCAGTTAAAATGATAATGGCAAGTCAAATCACGGGGCCCCACCTGTCCAACAGTAACTCGCTGTCAAATCACACAGCCCTACGTTTGCAGCAGCCTACTCCCTCATCTTCTCACGTCTCTGTCGAACCGACTAGGCAGAACTGCCCCACCTACCGCACAGGAAAAGCCCCGCCCTCGACTTTTAAATAGTACAGTATACTAATTTTGTATCCATGGATTGTGCCATGGAGCAAAGCCTCTAGAAAACGGCGGTACACATGTACGGAGTATACAGCACGCCCCTCGCGTTCGCGTCGCACCCCAGACGGTCGGTCGGTCTGGCACGCTGCTCTCCGAATGGAACGCGCGTCATATTGCGTTTGCACACACATGTGGGACCGCAATTGAGAACTGACCATAGGCACACTCCCCGGCCCCGCAAGTCGGGTGACTTAATAGAAGAGGGAGACGAGCGATAGTACTAGAGAAGTGTTGTACTACGTTGGTGCCTGGACGATCCCTGCAAGACACGGAAGATCAGTTCGTCCATGCATGTGACCAGACTCCAGCAGACACGCCTGGATTGGCTATCGTCTACATATCGTGTAGGCTGTGTTGTACATGGCTGTAGTTGTGGTGAGAAATCTAAAAAAAGGTTTCTTGTCATCTCGCAAAATTAGGTGTCATGTGCTTGGGATCTATGCGAGGGTTAAACAGCGACAACTGAGTTGGGCTAGTCATTGGGGGCACATGCACGAAGACTACTCGGCTGCCATCTAGGTCAAGCCGGCTATGTTAATTAGGACATCTATCGACGGACCCCTTTTCTATGAGTTTATCTTTAATTTGAGCTTTGTTCCTTGTCTAGTTTGTTCGTCGGGATTCATGTTGTCTCCTTTGGGTAGTGAGGTTATGATTTCTTATCATCTGGCATTTTTTCGTGTTATATGTTATAATCCGGCGCTTCAGATCAAAATGACGACAACTGCGCCTCCGGGACGACAACTTGCCACGTGCATGAAGACTTCTCGACAGTCATTGACGAGGTCAAGCCGGCTCCGGTAGACAAAAGAAAACTAGTACTACTCGACTATATAGGCAGGAGCCTCCACGCTTGCTTGCTAGTGTTGCTCTCTTCACACTGTATCGTCCTCTCCAGATCTAAACACGACAGCGGTGGCCACACTCTCTCTCTCTGCTCACCGCTGGTCATAGATCCAGCCAGATCCTCTCCGCCAGGGAAGGTGAGAAGGTGCAACGTTCACGCGGTCGTCCTCGGCGACGGCTCTTACCCACTGCTGGTGCATCCCGATCAGCCTGCCTTGCCGTTCTCTCCCAAGCACCGCTGGCGGGAGGGCCTCCGACCCCTTCTTCCTCGCTGCCGTAGTGTGGGAAAATCCGGCCTCCCGCCGCCCACCTAGCGACATCCCGGAGACCATCAGGTATAACTTCCTTCAAAACCGGCCTTGCTCTACTTCCCGAGCTCCTAACGTCGCTGCATTTGTATCTTTTACTATTTCTCAGGCCCCCTCGTAGATAGGATCGATCGGCTGTTCGAAAACCACCTAATTTTTTTACGTTTAAGAGGTAAAAGTAGTTCATGCACTCGAATCTAGTACTACTTGGTTCAAACAAGGAAGAAAGGGGGTGGGAGTGGGGGGGGATTTGTTACCTGAATCTAGGACTTGGTCGAATGAGGAAATAATGGGGGCGAAAAGTAGCAGAGACTGGCTATCCAACTGGTCTCTAGGTCTAATAGGGAAATTAAGGGAAACGCAGTACAAACTCAATATAAACCCGATCTATTGGTTGAAAAAGGAAAGAAAGTGGGGACTGGGGGACAAGTCAACAAAGTAAGTCCAACACTAGATTTGCTAGCCTCACACAGTATAAGGTGGCTATACCGAACAAAAATGGGACCAACCCAGATATCCTGTTCTGATGTTTGTTGCCCCGAGCCACTCTTATGTAATGCCACTGGTAAAATGTAGCAGTCGCACTGTTAAAAGTAAGGACACGTTAAACCAATGTTGTTTTCAATGTATTGCCTCCAGTAAAATGAATCAATGGCACTTTTTTACATGTCCTGCTAAATTTCCCATTAAGATAAGTTGGTTCTTTTCATTGGAAATGCAACTGTCCTGGTCCGCCTACTCTCACGTGCCCAAAGTAATGTCGTATTTAATGGTTGTCATAGTTAATCCTAATGCCCACACTAATATCTAGCAATGCCACTGCTTTAGAAATTGCTACTGTCCTTGTAGGATTGCCATTTAGATAAGGAACATGCTTCTTTTCATTTGATGCATGTTTCATCACTTGTTAGTCACCCTCCTTTCCACCTTTTTTGTGCAAACAGAGATATACATTTCACGCTCGATCTTAGTTGAACTGCACAAATGATATCCAAATTATAGTTGAACATTCCAGGAGCTTCACAACCAACCTTGATGTTGCTCAATTTTATTGCAACTAATGAAGAAGAAGCTCTGTGGGTTTCGTTTTCTGATGGAAATGGAACAGGGGCTGGAGCCCTTTTCTTAAAAAAATTGAAGAAGCTGCTAGCTCACGGGACATTGCTTCATTTTAGGTGAACTGCACCAAAAGGTCCCATGAATTGAATCATCCATGTTGGTGACTGAAAGAGCCAGCTTCAGCATCCCAGTCTAAGCATCCACGGCCTCCATCCTTGCGATGCACGGTACACCTCGTTTGCCACCTGCTCGACCCTAGTGTCACTGATAAAATGAAGTAATAATACAGTTAAAATAGAGCGAGTGTCCTCTCTATCATTTCATTTCCAATGTAGATAAAGAAAGTGCTTCTCTTTGTTAATGAATGTTTCATCAACTAGTCCCATTGTTAATGTTTAAGCGTTTCTGCAAACTGGGGTGCTTAATTTTAGTTGATCTGTACAAAACTAGAGATTTGAATGTCTCAAGGCGCCTCCTTGTACTACCACTGTACACTGATGTTCATCACTGGCAGAAGGTGTATCTTGGAGACTTGGGACGATTTCCAGTATGAGGCGTACCGTATGAGGCGTCGCAGGGCCCATCTCGCCCTCGCAGCATGGCATACTATGATACTATCGCAATATTTTCTCCTATTTATTTTGTGTGTTTCATCAACTAGTGCCACTATAATGTAATCACGCTTTTTCATTATCTGTGCAAACAGTGTTATTTAGCTGCATTTTGGTGGAACTGCACAAATGTACGTATGGAACCGGCATATATGCAGAGTGTGAGGTGTGCCAAGTAAAAATTACCGACACCAACCATGCTGCATGCACGCATTGGCATCCACCACCACCAGTGGGATGTGTGGCGCTCTCTGTGGACGGATCTTTCTCGGCAGCAAATCCTCTAACCAAATACTAGTAGCTTATATTGGCAGTTTTCTAGGGAGTACTCTTTTCTGAAAGAAGCACCAATCTATTTTTCTTTATTTGTATATTGTGTCACAACTTTGACCCAAAGGTCCAGAGCTATTTTAGGGTGATTGGCGTAGTACTCGGAGACTGATTGTAAGCATGATTTTCATTAGCTGTCACACTAATTGTAAGCATGAGCAGGTGGAAGATTAGGTTAGTGCGAAGCTTACCTTAAACCCTACCGCCACCGTTGAAACGAGGCGAGCGTCGAGGGAACCGTGGAGAACGGCGGGGAAGCGACGGCGCGGCATCCGGCCTCCTCTTGCGGTGGGAGAACGAATACTCCTGTGGCTCCGGCTGGCTCTGCACCCTCACGAACGGCACAACATACTCGAACGATTCGTTATCCTCTGGGTGCTCGACCTTCGACCTGTATGCGCACCACCTCCGCCTGACTGTCGCCTCGGGCGAATCTGTCTGCTCCCTCGCCCAGAGGAGATACTCGATGAACTCGGAGGACTGCGGTGTGACTGCCGCCGAGGAGTACATGTACATCGCCGCCCTCATCACCGCCGTCTCGCTCTTTCGCATACATTGCCACATGGCCCGCACCGTCCTCGAAATCTCCCACTCATTGTCAAACCAAGTAAGGATCTCCTTCAACCTGGCTAACTTTGCCTGGTCGCCGTCGGCAATCTGCCTGATTTGCTGCTGCATCCTCTCCATAGATGTCCTTCTGAGTGGTCCAGTGCTAGCTTTGGAAGATGGGAGTAGAGACGGTGGTCTTGCAATAGAGAAGAGGGAGAGGCGAGACGGTGGTTTTGGAATGGAGATGATGGAGAGGAGAGGAGGTGGTTTTGCAATGGAGAAGATCAGAAGAGGGAGAGGCGAGACGGTGGTTTTGGAATGGAGATGATGGAGAGGAGAGGAGGTGGTTTTGCAATGGAGAAGAGGGAGAGGAGCGTGCGGCAGCGATTTAGGATTGGACGACAGGGCCGGCGCGCTATGACTGGATCAAAATCAAAATCAATTTACCCTTCAATTAAGAAAGCGACCCCACATTAACTAGTCTCCCTTTTATTCTGGGTCATAACTGACCATGATTTTCGCACATAAAATATATGTTATACATTGCAAAAATAATATAATTTGAAAATACATTCAGATACGAACCAAACGATACAATTTTTGGTGACATGCATTCACATTTTGCTTGTCAAATACAATACATGGTCAAACTTTGACCCAAAATACGCAAAACAACAAAAAATACTTCCAAGACCAGCGCCGCTCTTCCGCTCTTCTCCTCTTAAACCACTGACGCTCCTCTCCTGTTCCGATCTAAATCCAGCGCCGCTCCTCTCCTCTTCCATTTCAAAACCACCACCCCTCCTCTCCTGTTCTAGTCCAAAACCAGCATCGCTCCTCTCCCGTTCTAATCCAAAACCAGCGCTGCTCCTCTCCTCTTCCATTCAAAAACCACCGCCGGCGAGTGAAGGTGCTGTGGAGAAGTAGATCGATGGAGGAGTACAACCGATACGTGAGGATCGCAGACGACGACCCTATGAAGCTAGCTAGGATGTTGGAGATACAGTCTTGGTTTGACAACAAGGACCAACTAGCGGCGACGGCGACATCCATGGCCAAATATCTGCAACAGAGAGAAAAGGCGGTGATACTCCCGGAGGGAGTCGCGCGGGAGTACATAGAGCTGCTCCTGTGGGCCATGGAGCAAGCAGATTCACCGAATCCGATCGTGAGGGAGCGGTGGTGGGAGTATCGATCCCAGATGGAGCATCCACCAGAGATTGAAGGATCAAGCATCTACAGGGTGCCGTTTGTGAGGGTATCCTGCCAGAGCGAGCCGGTGGAGTCTTCGTCGACCGAACCCAACTGCAAGAGGAGAAAAGCAGTTGGCCCGACGGTGCTTCCCCGCCATCCTCTCCCTCGCCGTTCACCATCTCACGGGGCGGCTGTCTGCCGCCGAGGAATAGGAGGGGACTGCCCCCCCAGCCCAATAGTCGGGTAGGTTGTGAATTGTCAGGAGGAGCTTAGGGTTGTCAGTATTTGCAGGTTGTGAATTGTGTTTTGTGTTGTGTATTTTGAGAGTACTTTCAGATATGAATGTCTTTTGAATTTCAGATTTGCAGTATTGAGCATATGAAGTATTTTATGAATTCTAGAGATCTATTTTTAGCACTTAAAAAAATGTAGTTTCATAGGAGTATAAAAGTGCAGACAATGTGATTCTCAGAGAAGAAACTGCAAGTTTCAGTTTCAGATAAGAAACTACAAGTTCAGTTTCAGATAAGAAACTGCAACTTTCATAGGCAGAGCATTTATATTAACATGGCCTTTTCAAACAGGGTTAACATCATGTTGGAAGTTTTATTCCTGGTCGAAAATGGAACTACCAGCCAGTTAACATCATGATGATCAACATTCATGCATAGCACATCTTCATATGATGCACAGTCAAAATGCCCACACAATGTCGAGTGTTCGAAACACAGAGAAAACGAGGGACGAAGTTTTGGCAAGTGTTGGACGTGGTGTGCGTAGATGACAATGGGGACCCACATGTCAATAAAGGCAGAGGCAAAAAATTTGGAGATATTTTCCCTGCACAGGTGGAATCGAACCCGGCGGAACAGCTGTCGGGTAGTGTCACTTGGCCACTAGGCTAGTTCAGTAGTTTCGTTAATAGTAAGGCACTTCCTCAGGTGGTTGGATCCCCTCCTGCGCCTTTGTGCGCTCGCCACGACGCCGCTGTCTGCCGTTGCCAACATGCTGAACAAACGAGAGGAATCTGGAGAGAAATGTACGTGGAGAGGCGGACAGTCGGGACCCACCAGGTCTATGGCCGTACGCAAGCAAGTGCCTCGTTGAAAAAATACTTCCTCCTAATGCTATACTGACATTGGGGCCCACGGGTTTGTCAACATAGTTACATTTTTTAGGTGCTTCAACGTAGTTACTATAGGAGATAAATTCACAACGAAGCCGGGGAGCTGGCAGGTATCATTTATTATCACTGGGGCAGCAAGTATCCGCTGGGTTTTGGGCTGCCCCGTCTAGGCTTTCATTTTTAACATGCGCAGCCCACGACCTCGGATGGGAGGTCCATAGGCATGTTTGTATTTTCTTGAGGGCCGTCATGTATCGACCGGCCTATGGACCTCCCATCCGAGGTTTTATTTTTCCTGAATATCGGCAGCCCAATTTATGTATTTTTTTGAAGAAAACGCAGGGGTCTGTTCTATTTTTCTATATAAGAATAGGAACGCCAGGTCCAACTTATGTTTCCCTTCTAACTATATTATATATATTTAAATTATTTTATATGTTATTATATATTATTTTTATTGTCATCATATATTTAACAGATACTTACATATGTAAGAAAACAATATCCCACATCTTATTAACTTATAAAAATAATTTCTTAACAATAAAATCCTGGATAGTTTTGGCACGAAAATCCTAGTGATTGTGTACAAAAGCTTGGCAAGATTTAAGGACGAATGTAATAATATCACTTTATTATTTAAATATATTTATAACAAAATGCTCAGCCCCTTTTTATTTTTTGATAACATTGCTGGCCCAACCCAACATTATAATTAGAATCAGCCCAGCAAAATCGTGTATTTCAAGAAAGTTCAAATGGCCTGTAATTTTTTAGGAAATAAAATAAATGGGCCGCATGGACGCTACATTATTTGTTCACCCAGCCCAGCTAATGGACTGTAATTCAAAAAAAAGATCAAATTGACTGTAAATTCTACCGTGCAAAAAAAAAGACTGTAAATTCTGAAAAAATGGGTTGAATACGTGCCACATTTTTGGAGGCTGAAATGTGGGCCAATAGGTCGAAGCCAACGCAAGTCGTTGTCAATTTAGTCAACAAATGATTCTGACATGTTAGCCGTTGGATTTACATCCAACGACAGGCATCCATCTTCAATCTCTCGTCTTCTTCCTCCAGCGTCGCCGGGACCACCTCCCGCCTCCGGCTGCTAGCAGCTCTGCTTAGCACGCTTCGCTATGACCACCTCCACCGTTGGCCAGGCCATCCCTCCACCCCTCCACACCTCCTGTTCTTCTCCACCGACTGCCGAACCACACCGCACTAGAACGAGTTAACCCTCGTACACCTCTCCGTCTATGACTCTACTCCCGTGTCTTCCCATCTCCGGCTCGTTGCTATCCGGGGCCTCGCCGTCGTCCACCACCTTGGATGCGCTCGGCGCGGCATGGTCAACGTGGTCAACGAACGACACCATCGGAAGTAGACTGTGCGTGGAGAGGCTGACAGCTGGGTCCACGGCCGCACACAAGGAAATGCCTCCTTATTACGCGCAAAATAATGATTCCTCCACCTGACATCTGGGACCCACCAGAAGGGCCTCTGTATTTCGCGAAAAAACATGCCCCCACTGACAGGTCGGACCCACCAGCTATCTTCGCACGCAAGGAAGTGCCTCCTTATTACGTACAAAAAAATGAATACTCCCCCTGCCAGCTGGAACCCAGCATAGTGGGAGGCTGACTTGTGGGCCTACCAAGTTGACAGGGATGGAGGGCTTTGTCAACTTAGTCAATATGAACGATTCTAGCTCATGTTACCGTACGATGTTCATCCAATAGCCGTAGTGCTTCTTCAACCTCTGGTCTTCTTGCTCCAGCCGCCCAAACCAGCGCCGGTCGTGCCGCGTGCTCCTGCCTCCCGTGGCCGGCTGTGATGCCGCGGAGGCATCACCACCCCCTACTACACCCACCGCTGGCCAGGCCATCCCTCTACTCACCCACACCCCCTGTTATTCTGGGGCGACGGCAGCCTCACACCGCGGCCGAACCAGTGAACCCTCCTACTCCTCTTCGCGTGGGCATCCACTGCTGCGTCTTCGCCGACTCCGCGTCGTCCCCTTCCTAGCCCTCGCCGTCGTCCACCGCCGTGGTGCTCTCGGCGCGGCGTGGTCAATGTGGTCAACGACCGACTTCCATCGGAAGAGTACTGTACGTGGAGAGGCTGACAGCTGGGTCCACGGCAGCCGCAAGGAAGTGCCTCCTTATTACGTGCAAAATAATTATTCCTCCATCTGACAGTAGAGACCCACCAGACGGGCCACCGTATTTCACGAAAAAAACGTTTCCCTCCTGACTGCTGGGACCTATCAGCTACATCTTCGCACGCAAGGAAGTGCGTCCATATTACGGGCAAAAAAAAGATTCGCCCCCTGAGTGCTGGGACCAACCAGCTACATCTTCGCACACAAGGAAGTGCGTCCGGGCAAAAAAAAATGATTCGCCCCCCTCACTGCTGGGACCCACCAGCTACATCTTCACACACAAGGAAGTGCCTGACAGTCGGGACCCACCTGGTCGAAGCGTATCTAGCGTTGTCATTCTGGTCGCGAACGTGTACGTACATACTAGTGGATGTAGAGGCGCGCACGTGTCGTAGTAGAGGCGTGCACGTAGCATGTACACGTACGTGCAGCGGACAGTGTGCAAGAAAGAAAATACGGCCGCGTACGTATATACGGGCGGGGTCTCGAACGCCTACTCGCGCATACGTACGGCCAGGGCTCATGTACATGGCTGGGTCGGAATGGAGAAACAGCGTCGTCGTCATGTTCATGGGGAGCCAACCGGCTGGGTCGGAACGGAATGCATCGTTGTGTTCATCGGGAGGGCTTGGACGGAACAGGCAATGGAAACGAGGCCTGGCGTACCGCAGAACGGAGGAAACGGCCTTGTGTTCGACCGGCCACGTTCGAAACGGGATCTTGTCCATCGGGAGGGGTCTGGCGTACCGCAAAACGGAGGAAACGGACCTCCTACGGTCGAAACGGGGGTCCTGTTGATCGGGAGGGGTGTGGCGTACCGCAAAACGGAGGAAATGGACTTGTGTTGGAGCGCTACGGTCGAAACAGGGGTCTTGTTCATCAGGAGGGGTGTGGCGTAGCGCAAAACGGGAGTCCACGGGATACTGTTCATCTCCACCGTCGACCTCCTCCAGCCTCCACGGGCTACTATTCATCCACCGTCGAACTCCTCCAGCCTCCACCTGCGACTGTTCATCCACGGGCTCCTGTTCATCCAGCCTCCACCGCGCGCTACTCCACCGGCTCCTGTTCAACCACCCCTCTCCACGGGCTCCTATTCAACCACCCCTCCATAGGCTACTGTTCATCCACCCCTCCACCGTCTACTGTTCATCCAGCCCCCCACGGGGTCCTGTTCATCCAGCCCCAACCGGCTCGATCGACCGGGGTCCTGTTCATCCAGAGGCAACGCCACGGGGTCCTGTTCATCCACCCCCACCGCTCACTGTTCATCCAAACCCCTCCCCCCGCAACGCTCACTGTTCGTCCAGAGGCAGCATCGATCGGCTTCAGTTAGCAGCAGTAGCGAAGGAATCGCTCGATCGGGTTCAGTTAACAGCCATCGATCGATCGCTCGGGTTCAGTAACGCGTAGCCTGCAGTGCAATCGCTCGGGTTCAGTGAGAGCCCAACGCCTCGCTCGGGTTCAGTTAGAGCCGACGCCTCGCACACATGCGCGTGCGTGTACGAGAGAAACGCGCATCGCTCGGCCCCCGACCACCCACCGTAACCAGGAACTCGCCGAAATTTTCCTCGTCCTCGCTTCTACCACGGTTTTTTCCGTCATGGACGGCCCAAAGAATGTCATGCAGCTGTGTCTCCGGCCCGCCCAGGACGAAAAGTCCATTTTCTGTCATGATTTTTTGTCATAGAAGTAGGAGCCCGCCACATCTATGATGATACCGGGTTTGTCACAATTATCGTCATAGAAGTGTCATAAGTATGACAGAAAAAAATTTCGTTCGGCCCAAAATGTCATGGATGTGTCTTTTTTTTGTAGTGAAACCTACAAACCCAAAGTGATTGAGCAACACTGAAGAGATTGTTCATGTGTGGAACCGACGCTTGTTACCTTTGAGGACTGTGTATCCTCCAGACAGTTAGGCGTCATGGTCTTAGCATCCAAGAGGAATTGTGGATCGCCGAGTGACCTAGTCTGTGAAGGTTTGGAAGTCACCTGTGAAGACTTACCACTACTGTTGGGCGAGGTTTGTGTGATCTTAGCTCAAGGAGAATACGGTGAGGACTGTGTGTCCGGGACTGTGTGTCCTCGAGTTTAAATACTCAGCCGCTCCAACTAGACGTACAACTGTCACAGCAGTTGGAACTGGTCTACCAAATCATTGTCTTCACCACGCCTACTGGTTCTATTTCCTCAACCCTTTCATTTCCTCAGTTATGCATTGATGAACCTGATCATTACTATTTGAAGACTTTGACTGAAGACTTTCTCTAATTCCTCAATCTTATTTCTTCAGTCAGTTTGTCTTCGTCCTGCTTATCCTGTGTTTACGTTTTCTGTACTCTGTGTTTTATCTTTCGTTTCATCATGATGACTATGATGTTGCTCTGTTATGCTTATACCTGAGTACTTATTCCGCTGCAAGTCATTCTTCGCTTAGGAATTTCCTCACCCTGAAATTCCTCAGTGAAGAATTCATAAAAATTGCCTATTCACCCCCTCTAGTCGACGTAACGCACTTTCAATTGGTATCAGAGCAAGGTACTCCCTTGTTCTGTGTGATTTTGGTTTAACCACCTAGAGTTTTAGTTTTGTCGACTGCAGGTATGATCAAGGTCTCGGCTGGGGGTGTCCTACCCTTCATGGGACGGACTACCCCTACTGGAAGAACAAGATGTGCATGCATCTTGAGGCAATTGATAACGATCTCTGGTATGTTGTAGAAAATGCTGTTCCCTCTGTCACTCCGTCTGTGAATGCTGCTGATGTGAAGAGATTCAAGCAACTTGATTCTCAACTGAAGAATATAATATGTGGCCATCTGAGCAAAGGATAGAACGGCAGAGTGAGTGCCCCGGAAACTGCCAAGCTGATTTGGGACAGGCTGACCAAGGTCAACGAATGAGTCTCAACTCAACGTGACTCCCGAGTTGATGTTCTTCGCAATCTCTTCAACCGCTTCAAAAGACTCGACAACGAAAATGTTCAGCAAACCTTCGATCGCCTCACTGACATCTCAAATGAGCTTCAATCACTTGGTGCCACTGACATCACCGATCATGAGGTGGTGAAGAAATTGCTGAGATCACTTGATACCTCCTTCGATACCCTTGCACTGATGATTCAAGAGCGAGCTGATTACAAGTCACTGGATCCCGCTGATATCCTCGAGAGGCTAAACACACATGAGTTCCAGCTTGTTGAGAAGAGAGAGATCTATGGACCGAGCTACGGAAGATCACGTGCACTGAAGGCCAAGGCAGTCTCTGAGTCTGAAGCTGAAGACTCTGGTAGCAGCCTTGGTGATCCTGAAGAACTGAGCCAGGAGCAAGCAGTGCTCACGAGGAAATTCCAGAAGTTCTCTCGCCGCGGTCACTTTGGAAAGTCTTCAAGAAATGATGATTCCTCGTCTCGTGACTACAAAAAGGGAACTTGCCACAAATGCAAGAAACCTGGTCACTACATGTCTGATTGTCCTCTGTGGGAAAAGGAATCAAAGAAGAAGAAGTACAAAGATGATGATTCTGATGACTCAAATAAGAAGAAGAAATCTTCAAAGTCTTCATCATCAAAATCTTCAAAGTTTTCATCTCACAAGAAGAGCAGTTCCAAGAAGGCCCGGGCATTCATTGGCAAGGAAATGGACTCTGAAGCTAAATCAGAGGACAATGTGGAGGAGGAGGAATCTGAGGAATCAGACTCTGGTGTGGCAAGCTTAGCCCTCGCTACTGCTTATGTCAGCAAGTCCATCTTCAACATTGAAGAAAATGACCTCCCCAACTCTACTAACAAAAGCTTCGATGACTATGCTCCCACCTACTGCTTCATGGCAAAAGGTGCCAAGGTGCCAAGGTACTCAAACATTCCCCCTCTGACTCTAGTGAGGATGAATCTGATGACAATCTCAAGCCTAGCTATTCCAAACTTGCTAAAATTGCTGTTAAACAACAGAAGGCTTTAGAAAAGATTCAAAATCAACTAGACAAAAGCGATGACCTGTTGGGTGAGGAATTAAATCGAACCAAGACTCTGACAAATCATCTTCAGAGAGTTCAAACTAGGTTTGACAACCTTCAAAATCATCATAACACTCTCTTAACTGATCATGAGAAGCTTTCTTATGAATTTCTTCAAAGAAAGCAAGATCTTGAGAAGTTAAAAGTGAGTTATGAAGATCTTCAGAAGGAAAACAATTCATTGCTTGCTCAATAGATCAGTTCCGTTCAGGAAGAATTTATTCCACCATGTCTGAAATGCATTGAGCGTGAATCTGCTAATTCATCACCTGAATGTTCAAATGCTTCTATTGCTGCAAATTCTTCAACTGTCTCTATGGTCACAAATTCCTCATCTGAGGATACCACAAGTATCACTGACGATAATGCAGGGCTGAAGGAATTGTATGCGACAGGCATTTACAAAATCCTCAAAGGGCATCAGACTCTATGTGATGTGCTCAAAAAGCAGATCTTGAACAGGAACCCTAGGAAAGAGGGTATTGCCTTTGAGAGGAACTCAATGCTGATGGGACCTACTGGAAACCTGAGCAGTATCCCAAAACCTCATGGGTTGCTGCGAAAGGACCTCCTCTAGATCCATGCACTCTATCTGGTTTTACTTGTGACTCTTCATATTCCTCTGATGAGTCATTTGACTCCAACTATAAACTGTTTAAGAATCAGAATGGTGAAGTATTTGCTCGATATGTTGGAACTAACTACAGGAACGGTCCCCCTATGAAGAAAATATGGGTTCCTAAAAGGTGCCTTGAAAATCTTCAGGTGAATGTCATCATGACACCACCCATGAAGAATAGGAACCGAGATCAAATTCTTCATATGGATCAAAATCTTCATATGGATCAAATTCCTCACATGGATCAAAATCCCCATATGAACATCATCATGCTAACACTTCTGTTTTGCAGGGAAAGTCTAACGGCCATGAATATGTGCATTATTCTTCAAACCATTATGTTCATAAGTCCTCGAAGAATTTCTCTGCTTATTCATATGCTTATCCTAACCACTCTTCTGTGAAACGAAGTGCACTGGCTTCAATGCCTTTTCTTATGGAGCTCACAGAATGGTGAATTCTTTGCCACCCCTCCAGATGTGGGTGGTGAAGAAAAAGAACTAATCTCTTATGTAGGGTCAGGTCTCCAAACGAACTTGATCGTCTGAAGAATTTGCTGGAGACCTGAATGTGCTTGAAAGGACGCAAGCTAATCATGTAGAAATGAATCACTCATTTATCACGTCCTCATATTGCTATATCTGTTACTGTTGATGAAATTGATATCATATTCTTCACTGATGAAGTATATGGGTTCGTAAGTTGCACTAATTCATCTGCAGGATGAACAACCCAAAGCTACTGAGTGGGTCCTCGGCAGTGGATGTACAAATCACATGACCGGTGACAGGAACTTGTTGATGGACACTGACTTGTCACCATCTCATCTGAAGCATATCACCTACGCTGACAAAGGAAAAAGCAAGGTATTGGGTCTAGGTAAGGTTGCAATCTCAAAGGATAGACACATGGACAAAGTCATGCTTGTCGAGTCCTTAGGATTCAACCTCATGTCTGTCTCATTGTCACGCCCAAGATGCGACCCTATCCTAAAGGAACACGAAGGTCCCACCAAGGATAGAAGCGCATCTTGAAGACGCTTTTGCAAGGTGGATATCATTACATCAACATTACATAATATTTGAGGATACATACAAGGCATACAAATGCCGCAAGAATACATCAATACATCATACATGAGATCAACATCCGACTACGGATGAAACATAAACAGAGACTCAAGCGACATCCACCCTGCTAGCCCAGGCTGCCGACCTGGAACCTATCCCCTGATCGAAGCAGAAGAAGAACTCCAAAACAAGCAAACATCGCTCTCGCGTCATGATCATCGCAAAGCCTGTACCTGCAACTGGTGGTGTAGTAATCTGTGAGCCACGAGCACTCAGCAATCCCATTACCATGGGTATCAAGACTAGCAAAGCTTAATGGGAAAGGAAGGGGTAAAGTGGTGAGGTTGCAGCAGCGACTAAGCATGTATGGTGGCTAACTTATGCAAATAAGAGCGAGAAGAGAAGCAAAGGAACGGTTGTGAACTAGCAATGATCAAGAAGTGATCCTGAACTCCTACTTACGTCAAGCATAACCCAGAAACCGTGTTCACCTCTCGGACTCCGCCGAGAAGAGACCATCACGGCTACACACGCGGTTGATGTGTTTTAATTAAGGTCAAGTGTCAAGTTCTCTACAACCGGATATTAACAAATTCCCATCTGCCACATAACCGCGGGCACGGCTTTCGAAAGATAATACCCTGCAGGGGTGTCCCAACTTAGCCCATGATAAGCTCTCACGGTCAACGAAGGATATTCCTTCTCCCGGGAAGACCCGATCAGTCTCGGAATCCCGGTTACAAGACATTTCAACAATGGAAAAACAAAACCAGCAAAGCCGCCCGATGCGCCGACATCCCGATAGGAGCTGCACATATCTCGTTCCCAGGGCAACACCGGATGAGCAATCCGTACAACTAAAACCAGACCTCAAGTTTCCCCGAGGTGGCGCTGCAAGGGGCTCTAGTTCGGACCAACACTTAGAGAAGCACTGGCCCGGGGGGGTAAAATAAGATGACCCTCGAGAGAGCGACTCCCTAGGGAAAAGAAATAGGCTGAGCAAATGGTAAAACCAAGGTTGGGCCTTGCTGGAAGAGTTTTTATTCAAAGCGAACTGTCAAGGGGGTCCCATAAATCACCCGACCGTGTAAGGAACGCAAAATCCGGGAACATAACACCGGTATGACGGAAACTAGGGCGGCAAGAGTGGAACAAAACACCAGGCATAAGGCCGAGCCTTCCACCCTTCACCAAGTATATAGATGCATTAATAATATAAGAGATATTGTGATATCCCAACATAAACATAATCCAACATGGAGCAATCTTCATCTTCACCTGCAGCTAGCAACGCTATAAGAGGGGCTGAGCAAAGCAGTAACATAGCCAAACAACGGTTTGCTAGGAAGGGTGACAAAGGTTAGAGGTTCATGGCAATTTGGGAGGCTTGAAGAGCAAGAGAATAGGTAGCGCAGCAAAGCGATAGAACGAAGCAACTAGCATAGCAATGATAGTAATGAGATCCAAGGTGACGGTCATCTTGCCTGAAATCCCGCTAGGAAGAAGAACGAATCTATGAAGAAGATGAAGCCACGAAGACGAACGAATCCTCACGATCGCAACAACACGGGAACTATCGAGAAGAAGCACACAACCAGGTAAACACACCACACAAGAACAAGGCATGATGCTCAACCAAGTAAGAAGCATGACAAGGCTATATGGAGCTACTCATGACAAGAGATGATGCATACAAGAACAACACATCAAGGCAAGTTTAAATGAGGCCGGAAACAACCTATAACAATTCCGGTAAGTCCTCATATGCAAATTTTGAAATTGGTACAGAACTGAATAAACATTAAGTTGAAGTTGTTAAAAAGCAAGTTAAAGAGCACCATGATGATCTACACGAAATTCTAGTCAAGTTACATATAAAGTTCATTAGATTCGGAGCTACGGTCTAGAAGATACGATCAAAACAAGTTAAACATGGCATTGACGCAAAATGCATACCAACCTCAAGCAAACACCTCAAAACAAGGATGCAACATGATAATATGGAACTACATGCAAAACTAAGCAAGTTTCATATAGAGCATGCTCAAAACGGAGCAACGGTGCAACACATACACTCCAAACAAGACATAGCAACAAACTGTCCAAAACAGCAACTGGGCAGCTAGCAAGCATCAAAACAATATGCTACAGCACCTTAACATGAAAACAAAAGGCATGGACATGATTTACAGGTAAAGCACAACAAAACATGAACACTGAGATATCTCCAGAAATCACTAGAACATGCTCAAAAGGACATGGCAAGATTGCAAAATAATAACAGATTCACAGACTTAGTGAAATTACTGGACATGGCAGAAATAACATCAGGTGGCAATGTTCGGAGCACGAAATCAACATGATACAGGAACTTAACATGGCAAAAAAAGGCATGGCAAGAATCTACTAAATGCATATGACAAAAGTCCCTTACTGACCATAAGCCAAAAAGGACCAGAAGATATGATGGCAAGCATGTAAACATAGCAAGTCTCGTTATCAGGTTTCAGACTTGGCAGAAAACAGAGCATGGCAGAAATAATAATATGTAGGCATGTTGGTGAGCTTGATGCACTCACTACAGAGCAATGCATGACAAACCAAGCATACCTACAGCAAGATGGCATCTTTATGAAGCTAACCATGGCAAGAGTAATAGCATAGCATGTATGGATCAACTACAATAAGCTTGGCAAAATTGCATATCATGTTAACAATCTGCCAGAAATATTTTATAGCAAAAGTAGAGCAAGATTGAGTCATGCTATGGCACTCCATAATTGCAAACAAGGGCAGGAATGGATCAAGTACAACTATAGCTACAAAACATCCTTACTGAACATCTCCAAAATATGCATGGATCTCTCTGTAGCATCAAGTTTACATGGCAACAAAATTACAGCAGGCAAGGACAGAAATCGGCTAAGTCCCTGAATTTTGTCAGTATGTGTGCTTGTTTGACCTAGTGTAACTTTCTGCTCGTAGATCCATTTTGCATATATGATATGTAGAATAGTTCGTCTCGTGATGCTCTACATTTTGTTCCATTGCACATTGTTCATTTGAGTTCATCTTGATGCCTTAATCATCGTTGCAAGAGGGCTAGTTGCTGTTATTCTCTGGTTCTTATCAGAACTTGGAGATTTGTCATTTTTGTATCTTTAATTCTGTGCATCTTTTGAGCATGAGCTCTACATGTGTTTTGAAGTATGCCATGCCATCTTTCCAGTGGTGTAGTCCATGTATTTTTGTGATCTCTGTGGTGACTAGCACAAGCATGCAAAGTAGGCCCCGTGAGAGCTTATCATGGGCTAAGTTGGGACACCCCTGCAGGGTATTATCTTTCGAAAGCCGTGCCCGCGGTTATGTGGCAGATGGGAATTTGTTAATATCCGGTTGTAGAGAACTTGACACTTGACCTTAATTAAAACGCATCAACCGCGTGTGTAGCCGTGATGGTCTCTTCTCGGCGGAGTCCGAGAGGTGAACACGGTTTCTGGGTTATGCTTGACGTAAGTAGGAGTTCAGGATCACTTCTTGATCATTGCTAGTTCACGACCGTTCCTTTGCTTCTCTTCTCGCTCTTATTTGCATAAGTTAGCCACCATACATGCTTAGTCGCTGCTGCAACCTCACCACTTTACCCCTTCCTTTCCCATTAAGCTTTGCTAGTCTTGATACCCATGGTAATGGGATTGCTGAGTGCTCGTGGCTCACAGATTACTACACCACCAGTTGCAGGTACAGGCTTTGCGATGATCATGACGCGAGAGCGATGTTTGCTTGTTTTGGAGTTCTTCTTCTGCTTCGATCAAGGGATAGGTTCCAGGTCAGCAGCCTGGGCTAGCAGGGTGGATGTCGCTTGAGTCTCTGTTTATGTTTCATCCGTAGTCGGATGTTGATCTCATGTATGATGTATTGATGTATTCTTGCGTCATTTGTATGCCTTGTATGTATCCCCAAATATTATGTAATGTTGATGTAATGATATCCACCTTGCAAAAGCGTTTCAATATGCGGTTCTATCCTTGGTGGGGCCTTCGAGTCTCTTTAGGATAGTATCGCATATTGGGCGTGACACTCATGCTTTGTGATCTTGATATGGTTGTCGTCTTTGGCAAATATCGTTGCATTGTGCTGATGGAATCTGACAATTCCAAAGTCTTCGAAGGCTTTAGGAAAGGAGACTTGTATATTGTTGATTTCTCTGCAGTACCACAGCCTGCCACATGTCTACTTGCAAAAGCTTCGGAATGCTGGCTATGGCATCGACGACTTGGTCACGCTGGGATGAGGAACTTGCATAAACTCGCGAAGAAGAAGCATGTCATTGGCATGACGGTGTCAAATTCCTCAAAGATCATCTTTGTGGGGCTTGTGAGGCTGGGAAGATCACCAGAGCCAAGCATCCCTCGAAGACTATCATGACCACTTCTCGTCCCTTTGAATTAATTCATATGGATCTCTTTGGCCCTACTCATTATGCCATGTTCTCTAGTTCTGCATCACTATATGGCTTTGTCATAGTTGATGACTATTCTCGTTACACATGGGTGCATATCATCACTTACAGAAATGAAGTGCACGAAGTCTTCAGACGATTTTCCTCAAGAGTTGCTACTAACTTCGGTGTGAAGATCAAGCATATCAGGAGTGATAATGGAACGGAGTTCAAGAACACTGGCCTCGATGAATATCTTGATATACTTGGTATTACTCACAAGTTATCTGCTCCTTATACTCCTCAGCAGAATGGCGTCGTGGAGCGCAAGAACAGAACTCTTGTTGAGATGGCTCGCACTATGCTTGATGAATACAAGACACCTCAGCGCTTTTGGCTTGAAGCAATTGATACTGCGTGCCACATCATCAACAGGGTATATCTTCACAAATTCTTCAAAAAGTCCTCATATGAACTCCTCACTGACAAGAAACCCAATGTAAGTTATTTCATAGTCTTCGGTGCTAAATGCTGGATTAGGGATCCTCACCATCACTCTAAATTTGCGCCGAAAGCACATGAGGGTTTTATGCTTGGTTATGGAAAGGACTCGCACACCTACAGAGTCTTCAACATCAATCATCACAAGATTGTTGAAACTGTAGATGTGCGGTTTGATGAAACTAATGGCTCGCAAAGAGAGCACCTACCTCCAGTGCTAGATGAAATGTCACCTGAGGAATCCATCAAGTTCAAAGCTACTGAGGATATCATTCCTACCGAAGAATCTGCTGAAGAAGTCATTCCGGATCGTGAAGAAAATCATGCTGGTGCTGCTGAAGAAACTGGTCCTGAAGAAATTGCTGGGCCTAAGCAAAGTCGTCAACCCGCACATCCTCGTGTTGCAAATGAAGTGCAGATCGAGAACATCATTGATGACATCAATGCACCAGGTCCTCTCACACGCTCAAAAGCTTCACATTTACACTACTAGGGAAAAGCTTATCGACGGACGCTTACTAGTAGCGAGGGTTTATAACCCTCGCTACTGCTACTTACTAGTAGCGCGGGTTTTTACCCCTCGCTACTCCTAAGTTGATACTAGTAGCGCGGGTTTTTAACCCGCGCTACCACTAAGCGGTCTCTACCGTGCCCTCCCGGGACATGCCATAGTAGTAGCGAGGGATACAAACCCGTGCTACTACTAAGTTGATAGTAGTAGCGCGGTTTTATACCCCTCGCTACTACTAAATACGAGGTATGTGAAATCCCCATATCCTCGGCCGAATCCCTCCTCTCTCCCTCACTTTCCCCCTCTCTCACTTTCCTCCTCTCTCCCTCGTACTCCAGCGGTGGCCGCCGCTGGTACACTCTACTTTCTTCCCCCTCCCTCTCTGAGATCCCTCCGGTGGGAGGTCGCCGGAGCTCCTCGCCGCCACCAAGATGCGGAACCGCGACCTCTGCATCCTCCTCCTCGCCGCCTTCGCCCTCTTCTTCTCGCTCCAGGTCAGCCCTCCTCCTCCCCCCTCTCCGATTTGATCTGGAACCTTAGCTGACCCATCCCCCTCCTCCTCCGGCAGCATGAGGGCGACTTCTCGTTCCGGGAGGCGTGGTACCACCTGTCAGACGACGGGTTCCTGATCAAGCACGACGTGGACCGCCTCCCGCCGCCGCTCTTCGCCGACCTCAACGGCGACGGTCGCCGCGAGGTGCTGCTCCCCATGCACGACGCCAAGATCCAGGTCCTCCAGCTCCCGGCCCACGCCGGGCTGGCCTCCGTGGCCGCCCTTAATGGCTTCCACGAGGCACGCGTCATGGCCGAGATCTCCCTACTCCCGGCCAACTTGCGCGTCGCTGCCGCCCCGTCGCCATGGCCGTCGGCGCCGTTGACCGAACCATTGGCACCATTGACAGCACGCACAGGGTCGAGATTTTTTTTTGGTTTTTCAAATTAATAGTACTAGCGCGGGTCACAGACACGCGCGACAGATAGTTAGTAGTAGCGCGTGTCGAATCCGCGCTACTACTAACACACGTACTAGTAGCGCGGGATGCACCGCGCTACTACTACTAGTTAGCTGTAGCGCCGTAGTAGTAGCGCAGGCACCCGCGCTACTACTAGGCTTTTTCCTAGTAGTGTTATCTAACTTTTGTGGGCATTTTGCGGTTGTCTCTATCACAAAACCCACAAAAGTTGATGAAGCATTCATGGAATCTGAGTGGATTCAAGCATGCAAGATGAATTGCATCAATTCGAGCTCAACAATGTGTGGGAGCTTGTCAAGCGACCAGACCCAGGCAAGCACAACATTATCGGTACTAAATGGATCTACCGCAACAAACAAGATGAAAATGGCCTTGTGGTGAGGAATAAGGCTCGTCTTGTAGCTCAAGGCTACACTCAGGTTGAAGGAATTGATTTCGATGAAACTTTTGCACATGTTGCTAGACTTGAGGCTATTCGCATATTGCTTGCTTACGCTAACCATCATAATATCATCTTACATCAAATGGATGTGAAAAGTGCATTCCTCAATGGTAAGCTTGAGGAAGAAGTATATGTTGCTCAACCACCAGGTTTTGAGGATCCAAAATTTCCAGATCACGTCTACAGACTCAACAAGGCCCTCTATGGCCTCAAGCAAGCACCTCGGACGTGGTATGACACACTGAAGGAATTCCTCATGAAGAAAGGCTTCAAACCCGGTTCACTTGACCCAACTCTTTTCACCAAAGCATATGATGATGAATTATTCGTGTGCCAAATATATGTTGATGATATTATCTTTGGCTATACTAACCAACGATACAGTGATGAATTTACCTATATGATGAGTGAAGAATATCAAATGTCTATGATGGGAGAATTGAAATTCTTCTTAGGTATTCAAATTCGTCAACAATACAATGGCATATTCATATCTCAGGAGAAATACCTCAAGGATGTGTTGAGGAAATTCGGCATGCAAGATTGCAAAGGCGTCAAAATCCCTATGCCCACAAATGGCCATCTATGCACTGATGAAAATGGTAAAGACTTCGATCAAAAGGTATACCGCTCCATGATTGGCTCTTTATTGTACCAATGTGCATCTAGGCCGGATATTATGCTTAGTGTTTGCATGTGTGCCCGATTTCAAGCTACACCGAAGGAATCACACCATAAGGCTGTGAAGTATATTCTTCGATATCTAGCTCACACACCAACACTTGGATTATGGTATCCCAAGGGCTCTTCCTTTGATCTCATTGGATATTTAGACTCTGACTATGCTGGTGATCGGGTGGACCGCAAGTCAACATCAGGCACATGTCATTTCCTCGGACGATCCTTGGTATGTTGGTCCTCGAAGAAGCAGAACTGCGTATCACTCTCTACTGCAGAAGCTGAGTACATTGCGGCTGGATCTTGCTGTGCTCAATTGCTATGGATGAAGCAAACCCTCAAGGACTATGGCATCAATGTGAAGAATGTGCCACTCTACTGCGACAATGAGAGTTGTCGTGGAATTGTCACGGCAGATGTCCTTGGGCTAGGACTTAGTCGTGGAGCCATCGCAACTAGGAAGCTTGAAGGGGTTATGCGGGACAAGGAACACGAGGGCTTATACTGGTTCGGCCCCTTACGGTGAAGGTAAAAGCCTACGTCCAGTTCGAGGTGTTATTGATTAGGGTTACGATCGCCGGGGAACTAAACACTTATCCCGGCTCTCGGAGAGATTGTTGTGTCCCCAAACCGCTGCCGGGTCGTCCCTTTATATAGGGAGGCTGACGCCCAGCAGCCCTTAGAGTCCCGAGCCGGCTCATAAGAGCGTCCGGCTCGGGCTCTAAAACAATACTTGCCTTACACTACAAATCTACTATAACAATGATTGTAACTACGGGCTTTAAGCCATATCCGGGTCTCAGCCCATCTCTGGCCCATTATCCTGAAACTTAGCTCCGGGCTTCTGGTAATGATCCTTGGAGTAACCCGGCCCTCCTGGCGGGTGACCCCCAGGTCTATATCCTCAACATTAGGCCCCAGATTGACTTGAGCCGGCTCGTGTCAATCTTCAGCTCCGCAGTCAGAAAAATCTCTGGCTTATCATTCATGTGAAGGTCATAACCCGGAGTGACGTCATCCTCTGGACTCCGGGTAATCCGCCGTGACGTCATCCTCCACTAAATCCGTTTTTTACTCCGCCAGATCCGCAACGGATCTTTGCTTTTACTGACCTTCCGAGAATCGAGGCGCCGTGAGGGGGGAGATAACCACGCCGTGGCCTCCTCAAATCCCGCGCCCGCTTATGACTCGGCCTTATAAATAGGCCGGCCCGACACTCTCTTCTTCACATTCTCCTTCTTCTTCCTCGCACTGCCGTTCCTCTGCCCGAGCTTCTGCCGCCGCCGCCGTCGCACCCCTGGTCTTCCTCAACCCGGCCGCTGCATCAACCTGACTCGGACCAGATAACGTCGGCGACCTCCGCTCTTCTCCAGCTCCGGTGAGTCCCCTCCGCCTTACTAGCATAGATCTAGGACAGAGTTCATCTGTGTTCTTCATGTTCATCACTGTTACCGCAAGTTTCGGTAACCCCTGTAGCCACTGCCCCCGTTGATCCTTAGGCTTGTGTAGAACCACCGCGGTAGATATCTGAGGTTCATTTCTTCTGCAAGAACACCTCTTTTTACTGCATAAGGACTGAGTTCCATGTCAAGAACCTCCCCTGCTTCTGTTTTGTAGGTCTAGAAAACTTTCTCTGCTCCGACTACTTTGATCCAAAAAAGTTACTGTAATATGTGAAATCTGTTTACCACACTTAGTAAAAACTGCAGTCCTTGAATCTTGGTGGCTTATAGTTCCGACTTAGAGAAAACACGCGCCGTAGAACTTTCCGGTTTAAAGAGAATCATGCTCTGTAGTATCTTCCGACTTAACCGCAGTAAGCCGTAGACGACCAACTTATCCTGAAAACCCCGACGGCTTAGATAACCCACCATATCAAGACATACCATTAGTCCCCTTCATAAGCCGTCATTGTAACTTGAATGATATACTCCGGCTTATAATTAACCCGGACAATTTTCTCTTCCTCGTAGACCACCAACCGTCACCATGCCTCCCAAGGCTCCCATCACTTGCAACTGGATGAAATCCAGCGTAACCGAAGAGACCCTGGCCAACTTCGTTGAATCCGGATATCTGCCTAAGAAGGAAGCGATGTCCTACCGTGCCCCTGACCCGTCCGAAGAAAGGCCACAGCCGAGAGACGGGGAGGTAGTGATCTTTGCCGACCATATGAGCCGGGGCTTCGCACCGCCCGGCTCAAAATTCTTCCGGGACGTGCTCAACTTCTTTGATCTTCGGCCTCAGGATATAGGACCCAATTCCATATCCAACATCTGCAACTTCCAAGTTTTTTGTGAAGTATATCTTGGAGAAGAGCCGAGTCTGCTGCTCTTCAGAGAGCTGTTCTATTTGAACCGCCAAACCGAGTGCGCAAACGGTCCAAGTCTAGAGTTAGGCGGCATCTCCATCCAACGGCGCAGGGATTGTCTGTTCCCTTATGCAGAACCGCCAAGTCACCCCAAGGACTGGAACATGACTTGGTTCTACTGCCAAGACACGTCCCCGGCTGATGAGAGCCCGCTGCCCGGCTTTCGCCCAACGCGCCTGGAGGCAACTCATCCATTATCCGACAAACTGACTGCCGCAGAACGCCAGCCTCTGCTTCCAACGATCAACAAGATCAAAGCCCTGCTAGGCAATGGTCTGAACGGAATTGACCTGGTCCGGGTCTGGATCTCATGGCGGGTGATCCCATTGAGCCGCCGCCCCGGCTTAATGTGTGAGTACACCGGGCGAAAGGATGACCCGCAGAGGCATAGCCGCAATGATCTTCCAGAAGACGTTGCTGAAGAAGAGACCAAGGCTCTTTTAAACGAGAGCCTGGCAGACTGTGGAAGAATCGGGCTAGCCCCGTTCTGCAAGACCAATCCTGCCCCAGCGGTAAGCCGCTGACTTTAACCTTTCCATTTTGTTTTACCTGTCATCTTACTAAGAGCTCATTACTGTATTTCTCAGGCTGATGATAAATTCTGGCGGGTCAAGTATGACCACGAGGCGGCCAAGAAGGCCAGGAAGGCGAAGAAAGCCGCCAAGAGAGCCGCCCCTCGCAAAAAGGGAAACAGACCCACTGCTTCGGAGCTGCTGCAATTAAGCGATAGCTCCGAATCAGAGGTAACCCTTAAATCTTTTAAATTCTTGCAGTATATGTTGTCTGATGCTGTCCGCCTTATCAACACTTGCTTATTGACAGGATGACACCGGCGCCAGTAACCCGGTGGTCGAAGAGGTAACATCACTTTCCTCCGGCTCGGAGCCCTTACCACAGCTGAAAGTCCGAAGGGTAACCCGGAAAGTAAGCTTTTCCCATCGATTAGCTCACCGAGACCCTCAATTTCTTTTGAAGCAGCAGGTTCACGAGAGCCGGCGTCACACCCGGGCCCGCAAGGACACCGACCTCTCCACTGGGTTGCCCGACGCAACGAGGAAACGCCGCACTGAGGTTTTTTCTCACCTGTACCCTTTTCATCCGTTGGCGGGTGTCATCCGTCAGCCACTCAACTCTTCTGACTCCAATTACCACGAGACCTCCCCCTCCTCGGGTGACTCCATGCAGTCAAGTCTGCCGGCCTTCAAGACTGCCCCCGGGTAATAACAATCTCCTTACATTATCTGTCTGTACTTACCCTTTGTATGCCTAACACTTCTGCCTTTTCAGTGCCCAGGCAAAGCTCACCAAAAGAGTAAAGAAGACCAGGTCAGCCGGAGTGCCCGACTTGCCTGAGCCGGAGACGACGGCTCAAGAGCCGCCAGTCGCCTCCACCCCTGCAGCCACCATTCCCATGGATACGGCGCCTGAAGCCCCACCAGCTAATGACCCGGACGTGGTAATTACCCGGACGGAGTTTGTTGAGCCGGGAAGGCCGACCGCGCTGGCCAAATGCTCCGCAAGGGGGGAGTTGCTACAACCCCACCGGGTGAATCTGGATCTCTCCAGCTACACCGACTTAAGTATTGGAGAACTCGTCTCAGGCTATATCAGCCAGGTTCACAAGAGCCGGGACGCCGAGATCGCCATGGTCAACCAGATCCAACACAAATCTGAGGTAACCTTCTGCTGTTCTCTTACTTTCCGCATAGTGATCCTTGCCATTCTAGCCCCCAAGTCTAGGACTTATACTTGAATATGTTGTAGACTTTAGATTCCGGCTTACTGAACTGAGCCGGCCGTACATAGATAGATACGTTCAATATGCATTAGCCCCCAAGTGCCAAGTGTCTTTGCTTGGAAAGCGCTTGGGACTTTATAGGATGACTGTTAATAACCCGGAAATATATGCAGGCTGTTGGCAAGAAATTAGAGTCAGACCTGGCGGATCTCAAGAGCCGGTTGAAGGCACAAGAGATGGAGACCCGGAAGGCAAATGCCAAGTTTGTCTCCAGCATCGCCGCTCAGGAAAAGTTGAAGACTGAATTCGACGCTGAGCGGAAGGCCTGGGCTGAGGAGAAAACTGCACTGGTGACCCGGGCAGAACAGGCGGAGAAGGCCCTTACTGAGAAGACCGCTGAGCTCTCCGGTCTAAAGCGCCAAGTGTCCCAAATGGTAGCTGCCATCTTCGGTAAGTCGCCTCACCGGCTTTCATTCACATTGGAATGTTTACATCTCTTAACTCATCCTTACCACCGGGTCATCTGATGTTGTTAAACAGGTTCCAGAAGCGCCAACTTGAACCAGAGCGTGGTCACCAAGTTAAAGGCCGTGTACACCCTGGTGGAACAGCTCTACACCGGGTCACAGCGGGCTTTAGCTGTGGTGGCCCTGTCGAATGAAGTGCCGACTCATCTGGCCGAAGTCCTGCGCCGGCTCGCAGTTCTGCCGCAGCGGATCCAGGAGCTACGACGAGCATCCGCGAGATCCGGAGCAATCGCCGCACTGAGCCGGGCCAAAGCCTTCTTGCCGGAGCTAGACCCGGCAGACATCGCCCTGGGTTATCCCAGCCTGAAAGAAGACGGCTCAGCGTTCGACCAGAAGGACTTCGCGGCTTGTGTGAAAGCTGTGCGCCCGGTGGCCACCATCATCGGGAACGACACCGATTTAACCAAGTATCAGCCGGGATACAACGCGGAGAATCAGAGGATTCCAACCCCTCGCTATGAAGCCATCAATCTGATTCCTCCGGCTCGCCAGCACACCTTTGCCCCGGAGATTAACCCGGACGGGTTAATTGACGAAGAAGCTCAGTTCGAAGCTCTCAGCGGCATCAACTGGAAGTCGTCGACCTTCGAAGCCTTGGGATCAGCCGAAGCAGAAGATGAGCCGGGGACTTCAACTCAGCAGGCGTCATAAACCGGCTAGCGGCTCACCAAACAACGCCCATCCTTGAAACTTTGAAAGATTTTTGTAATAGAGTAGGTGCAACAATTTATCACTGCCGTGCCATCGTGCATGTAATGAATGCTGAAATCCTTTGAAATCATTCTTTTGATGCTCCTCCGGGTCGGAATTATCCCTTTGTCCTTCTCAACCTTAAAAAGTGCCTTTAAATATCTGCATAGAAAGGCAAATTACAAGTCGCAAAGCGGCTTACCGCCCTGAGAATCAGGTGTTTGAGATGGATAACCCGGGATACGAACCAAAAAAGATCGGTCCTTAACTATACTCGAACATAGCTGTGATGACACACTTAACAGCCTGTAAGCATACTTCCGGGTTAAATAGCCCGGGTAGCACGGTTGGTACCTTAACTCGAATTTATTTGTCTTGATGACATCCATGATGCTCAACTAACAAGATAAACCAAAATTAAGCCGGCAAGTGAAACCCGGCAGTACATACTTTGACATGAAACTCGGTCCAAAGGGGTTAAGCTAAGATTCGGATACGATCATATAGCCCCCAGTGGGTGTGGCGATGCCAATCAAGAGGGTATCGACAGCTATGTTCTCTTTGGTTCGAATACGACCCATGTTTGAACAGGAAGCCCCCAAGTGATTCTGAAAATTTGTTTAACGACGCTGATTCGAATACGATCCACGTCGGTTCTCAGAGGGGTTACACTATGATTCAAATATGACCAGAGGCAACGTCCCAATGAGCTCGGCACTTTGCCAATCAAATGGGTATCGACAGCTATGTTCTCTTTGGTTCGAATACGACCCATGTGTGAACAGGAAGCCCCCAAGCGACTTTACTGCTTACAGCTAGATTCGAGGATGACCATAAGCCGGATCTTCTGTAAGTCAGCATGTAACAACACACATTTTTGGGAGAGAGCAAAGGACAGAGGTCCTGCTTTATTGCTTTATTATAATATATACATGGCTGAGATAAATATGTACATCACAAGAGGCGGAAGCTCAAGTGTAGTAAGGCCGAAGCTGAGCTATGTTCCACGGCCGACGGGTCTCCTCCTCAGTTTTACGTGAGTCCTTATGCTCCCGGATATCAATGAGGTAATATGACCCGTTGTGCAAGTTCTTACTGACCACAAAAGGCCCTTCCCAAGGTGGGGATAACTTGTGTGCATCTGTTTGATCCTGGATGAGCCGGAGCACCAGGTCGCCCTCCTGGAAGACCAGGGATTTGACCCGGCGGCTATGATAACGGCGCAGGTCTTGTTGGTAAATCGCTGAACGGGCGGCTGCCACATCACGCTGTTCGTCCAGCAAGTCCAGAGCATCTCGGCGCGCCTGTTCATTATCCGTCTCAACATAAGCCGCCACACGAGGTGAATCATGACGGATGTCGCTGGGGAGAACTGCTTCTGCTCCATAAACCATGAAGAAAGGCGTGAAGCCTGTAGACCTGTTAGGAGTAGTGTTGATGCTCCATAAAACGGAGGGCAACTCCTCCACCCAACAACCTGGCGTCCGTTGCAAAGGGACCAAGAGCCGGGGTTTAATGCCCTTCAGAATCTCCTGGTTAGCTCTCTCAGCTTGACCATTGGATTGGGGGTGTGCCACTGAAGAGACATCAAGCCGGATATGCTCTCTTTGACAAAACTCCTCCATAGCGCCTTTGGACAGATTAGTGCCGTTGTCTGTTATGATGCTGTGTGGAAAGCCGAAGCGGAAGATCACCTTTTTCATAAATTGAACCGCCGTGGCTGCATCGCACTTGCTAACTGGCTCAGCTTCCACCCACTTCGTGAATTTGTCCACTGCCACCAAGAGGTGGGTCTTCTTATCCTTGGACCGTTTAAAAGGCCCGACCATATCAAGCCCCCAGACCGCAAAGGGCCAAGTGATCGGGATCATCCTCAATTCCTGAGCCGGCACATGAGCCCGTCGGGAGAACCTTTGGCAGCCATCACATTTACTGACCAAGTCCTCTGCATCAGCGTGAGCCGTCAGCCAATAAAAACCATGACGGAAAGCCTTGGCCACAAGAGATTTTGAACCGGCATGATGGCCACAATCCCCTTCATGGATCTCGCGCAAGATCTCTTGACCTTCCTCAGGGGAGATACAACGCTGGAATGCCCCTGAAACACTGCGATGATGCAACTCGCCATCGATAACAATCATTGACTTAGCCCGCCGGGTTATTTGCCTGGCCAGAATTTCATCCTCCGGCAACTCTCCCCGGGTTATATAAGCCAGATATGGCATTGTCCAGTCTGGTGTGATATGAAGAGCCGCCACCAGTCGTGCCTCCGGGTCAGGGATAGCCAAGTCCTCCTCTGTAGGCAACTTAACCGAAGGGTTATATAGGACATCCAGGAAAGTGTTAGGCGGCACCGGCTTTCGCTGAGAGCCGAGCCGGCTTAAAGCATCAGCCGCCTCATTCTTCCTGCGGTCAATGTGCTCCACTTGATATCCCTGAAAGTGCCCGGCAATGGCATCAACCTTGCGGCGATAAGCCGCCATTAGAGGATCCTTAGAATCCCAGGTGCCTGATACTTGTTGAGCCACCAAGTCTGAGTCACCAAAACACCTCAGCCGACTTAAGCTCATCTCCTTAGCCACCCGAAGACCGTGGAGCAAAGCCTCGTACTCAGCCGCATTATTAGTGCAAGGAAACATCAACCGTAGCACATAATGGAACTTGTCACCTTTAGGGGAAGCCAAGACCACACCAGCCCCCGAGCCCTCCAGCTGCCTGGACCCATCAAAGTGAATAGTCCAATAAGTGTTATCCGGCTTTTGCTCGGGTACTTGTGACTCTGTCCAATCATTGATGAAATCTATCAAGGCCTGAGACTTAACAGCAGTGCGTGGCACATATTTGAGGTTATGAGGTCCAAGTTCTATAGCCCACTTAGCAATTCTCCCTGTAGCCTCTCTGTTCTGGATAATATCACCGAGAGGGGCGGAACTGACCACAGTGATGGGATGTCCTTGAAAGTAATGCTTAAGCTTCCGGCTTGCCATAAATACCCCATATACGAGCTTCTGCCAATGCGGATACCGCTGCTTGGACTCAATGAGCACCTCACTGACATAATAAACCGGCCGCTGAACCGGATGCTCCTTACCTGCCTCCTTGCGCTCCACCACAATAGCCACGCTGACAGCTCGTGCGTTTGCCGCTACATACAGTAGCAAGGGCTCCTTATCAACCGGAGCAGCAAGGACGGGGGGCTCTGCCAGTTGCTTTTTCAAATCCTCGAAGGCGGTATTAGCTGCATCATTCCAGACAAAGTTATCAGTTTTCTTCATCAATTGATATAAGGGCATAGCCTTCTCACCCAAACGGCTTATAAACCGGCTTAACGCAGCGATGCGACCCGCCAAACGCTGAACGTCATTTATACATGCCGGCTGAGCTAGAGAAGTGATAGCTTTGATCTTCTCTGGGTTAGCCTCAATGCCCCTGTCAGAAACCAAGAAGCCCAATAGTTTGCCTGCAGGAACACCAAAAACACATTTGGCCGGGTTAAGCATCATCTTATAGACCCGGAGATTGTCGAAGGTTTCCCTTAAGTCATCTATCAGGGTTTCCTCCTTGATGGATTTAACCACAATATCGTCCACGTAAGCGTGAACATTGCGCCCGATCTGCTTATGAAGGCAATTCTGCACACAACGCTGGTAAGTCGCCTGTGCACTCTTGAGTCCAAAGGGCATAGACACATAGCAGAAGGCTCCAAAGGGAGTGATGAACGCCGTCTTCTCCTGGTCCTTAACTGCCATCTTAATCTGATGATACCCGGAATAAGCATCCAAGAAACTTAAGCGTGCACAACCTGCCGTGGCGTCAATGATTTGATCGATACGGGGGAGAGCAAAAGGATCAGCCGGACACGCCTTGTTCAAGTCCGTGTAGTCCACACACATCCGCCAGGTGCCGTTCTTTTTAAGTACGAGCACCGGGTTAGCCAACCACTCTGGGTGAAAAACCTCAACAATGAAACCGGCCGCCAAAAGCCGGGCCACTTCTTCACCAATAGCCTTCCGCCTCTCTTCGTTAAACCGTCGAAGGAATTGTCTGACCGGCTTAAATTTTGGATCCACATTGAGAGTGTGCTCAGCGAGTTCTCTAGGTACACCTGGCATGTCAGAAGGTTTCCATGCAAAGATGTCCCTATTCTCACGGATGAACTCGATGAGCGCGCCTTCCTATTTCGGGTCCAGATTTGCACTGATGCTGAACTGCTGAGACGAGTCACCTGGAACAAAATCAACAAGTTTAGTCTCATCGGCTGATTTAAACTTCATTGCTGGTTCATTCTCCGTGGTTGGCTTTTTCAGAGAGGTCATATCTGTTGGGTCAACATTGTCTTTATAAAATTTCAACTCTTCTGTGGCACAAACAGACTCTGCATAAGCCGCGTCACCTTCCTCACACTCCAGAGCCACCTTCCGGCTGCCGTGAACTGTAATGGTCCCATTGTGACCCGGCATCTTGAGCTGTAAGTACACATAACACGGCCGTGCCATGAACTTGGCGTAAGCCGGCCGTCCGAATATAGCATGGTATGGACTTCTTATCTTGACCACCTCAAAGGTCAACTTCTCCACCCTGTAGTTGCTCTCATCACCAAAAGCCACATCCAATTCGATCTTGCCGACTGGATAAGCCGACTTACCGGGTACCACACCATGGAAGATAGTATTTGACTGGCTGAGGTTCTTATCAACTAGCCCCATACGACGGAAAGTCTCATAATAGAGGATGTTGATACTGCTGCCCCCATCCATGAGTACCTTTGTGAATTTATAGCCTCCCACCTGAGGAGCCACTACTAAGGCCAGGTGGCCCGGGTTATCCACCCGGGGAGGGTGATCCTCCCTACTCCACACTATGGGCTGCTCCGACCACCGTAAGTAGCGTGGAACCGCCGGCTCAACAGAATTAACAGCCCTCTTGTGAAGCTTCTCGTCTCGTTTGCACAAACTAGTGGTGAACACGTGATACTGTCCACCGCTAAGTTGCTTCGGGTTGGTCTGATAACCCCCCTGTTGCTGTTGATGACCCTGACCAGACTGTTGATCGAAGCCCCCTTGACCGTTCTGAGGACCGGAATTTGACCCGCTACCCGGGCCATGAGAGCCGCCAGCGCCGGAGCCGCCTGCGCCTGGGCCGCCGCCCGGGCCATTGTAGTTTTTAAAGGCCTTCATGATAGCACAATCCTTCCACAGATGAGTCGCTGGCTTCTCTCTAGATCCGTGTCTCGGACAGGGTTCATTCAACAGCTGCTCCAGAGAAGGTCCTGACCCGCCGCCTCGGGGAGGGGGCCTCCCCTTGCGTCGCTGGTTGTTGCCTTGGGTGTTGGCTACGAACTCCAGGCTGCCATCGGCCTTGCGCTTGCCTCCTCCTTGATTCCCCGGGTTAAACTGAGGGCTCTTTCCATTGCCGTTCTTCTTTCCCTTCCCTGTCCTTTCATCATCTGAAGGGGGATCCTTGGTACCATCGGAATCAGCGTATTTGACAAGAGCCGCCATTAGTGTACCCATATCCGTGCAGTCACGTTTAAGCCGCCCAAGCTTCATCTTTAGGGGCACAAAACGACAGTTCTGTTCTAACATCAAGACTGCAGAGCCGGCGTCCATCTTATCTGATGAATGTATGATCTCCTTGACCCGGCGAACCCAATGGGTCGTGGACTCGCCCTCCTGCTGCTTACAGTTAGTCAAATCCACAATTGACATAGACTGCCTACAGGTATCCTTGAAGTTCTGAATGAACCGGGCCTTCAGCTCGGTCCAAGACCCAATGGAGTTCGGTGGCAGCCCTTTTAACCACGTGCGGGCAGTTCCATCTAACATCATGGTGAAATATTTGGCCATGGCCGCCTCGCTGACCTCTAGCAGTTCCATGGCCATCTCATAACTCTCAATCCAGGCCGCAGGCTGTAAGTCAGCTGTATAGTTAGGCACCTTCCTAGGGCCCTTGAAATCCTTAGGTAAACGTTCATTACGGATGGCCGGCACCAAACAAGGGACACCCCCGGTCCTGGTAGAAATACCCACATCAACGGACGCCGTTGGATAAGCCGGGGGGGTCTGATAAGCCGTCAATTGCGGCACCTGCTCCGCCTCTTGCCGTGCTTGGTCTGCGGCGTAGAAGGTTCCAACATGAGCCGGGCCATGGCGTCGGACATTACTTGAGCCGGTCGCCGAGACCATGTGCCGGCTGTAGCTCGGGCTCTGGCCTGGGCGAGGAGTTGAGTGGATCCTGTCCCGGCTGTAGGAGTACGCCTCTTGCTGCGCTAGGGCCGTCTGCAGGAGTTCCCTGACCCGGCGGGTTTCCACGGCTGCCGGAGAATTGCCGTCAACGGGAAGAGCCGCCAGTCGTGCTGCCGCTGCTACCATGTTCTCCAGCGGGTTATCGTAATGACCCGGGGGTATTGGCACATACTGAGGCGGGGCAGGGGGCGCCTGGGGAGGCCCCATTACTAGTGGCTGAATAAGGGGTCCCGACCCGGGCGTAATGACACCTGGTGGGTTACTGGATCCCGCACCCGGCGTGTTGAATAGATTGCGCGGATCGTAAACCGGCGGGAGTCGAGACTGGGCCTTCTGATGCCTCCTTCTCATGACCTCGTTGGCCGCGTTCTGATCCATCGTGAGTTGGAAGGACTGCGCCTGAATCAACTGAGCCCGGGCGTCAAGAGCTGCCCGCTCCGCCGCCAGCCTGATCCCTTCTGCTGCAAGATCCTCTTTTGCTTTTATCAGATCCAATTTTAACTGTGCCACCTCCGCGTCATGCTGGGCTTGATCTGCCGGGTCAACCGTGGCAGTTAACAGGGCCGTCATCTTATCTGTGAGATCCATCAGCACCTGAGCCGGGGAAGGCTCCGGATTTTCTGATCCGGTAGCGGGGTTCTGAACAGGCTGCGCACCAGCCATAAAAACTCCAACCTGACTTGGCGGCTCAAAAAGGTCCGGAATACTGTTGCCATCGGAATAACTCATGAGCCTGCCATCTTGAAGTTGGTACAACGAGTTTGACTCATCAGCGGCCGACTCGCCGTCAGAGCCGGCGGCCGCCTCATCCCCAGACCCAGATGGATCGGAGGGCCTTCCCTGGATGCATCCCACAAAAGCGCGTTTTAAGGCAGGCCGGGCCCGGGCGGATCGGGCGCGCTGAGCCGTTTCGATGAGATCGGCACAGAGACCCGGCTCGGGGCCCGGCTCACCAATCTTGCCAATGAAGACATGAATTCCGCCAAAGGGGACCCGGTACCCGTACTCCACTGAGCCGGCGTCGGGGCCCCAGTCCGCGTCGTCGATGTAGAGCCTGCCGCGACGACTCTTGGTCATCCGGCCCACAGCGTATCCCTTGAGCCCTTCGAAGCTGCCCTTCAAGAACTCAAATCCATCGTGCGCCTGCCCCACGGTGGGCGCCAACTGTCGTGGAATTGTCACGGCAGATGTCCTTGGGCTAGGACTTAGTCGTGGAGCCATCGCAACTAGGAAGCTTGAAGGGGTTATGCGGGACAAGGAACACGAGGGCTTATACTGGTTCGGCCCCTTACGGTGAAGGTAAAAGCCTACGTCCAGTTCGAGGTGTTATTGATTAGGGTTACGATCGCCGGGGAACTAAACACTTATCCCGGCTCTCGGAGAGATTGTTGTGTCCCCAAACCGCTGCCGGGTCGTCCCTTTATATAGGGAGGCTGACGCCCAGCAGCCCTTAGAGTCCCGAGCCGGCTCATAAGAGCGTCCGGCTCGGGCTCTAAAACAATACTTGCCTTACACTACAAATCTACTATAACAATGATTGTAACTACGGGCTTTAAGCCATATCCGGGTCTCAGCCCATCTCTGGCCCATTATCCTGAAACTTAGCTCCGGGCTTCTGGTAATGATCCTTGGAGTAACCCGGCCCTCCTGGCGGGTGACCCCCAGGTCTATATCCTCAACAAGAGTGCTATCAAGATTGCTCATAACCCAGTTCAGCACTCGAAGACAAAGCACATCCATTTTCACATCATTTTCTTCGTGACCATGTATTGAAGGGTGACATCTCCATCGACCATGCAAATACTGAAGACCAGCTGGCCGATATCTTCACAAAGCCCTTGGATGAGAAGAGATTTAGCAAGTTGCGGTGTGAGCTAGATATCTTAGAATCTTCGAACGTTCTTTGAAAAGGACACACATCCTAACACTTATGCTGACTTGATGACTTAGATGTGCAACACACGAAGTAACGTTTTTCTTCAATAAATGAAGACTAACCCTCTAAGTCTGAAGAAATTAATGAAAAAATTGATTCTTAGAACCCTACGACAATTGTACGCGGTGTCTGAAATCATCATTCTTATACGGTGGGTTACGCCACCAACCAAATTTGAAAATCTTCAATTTGATTTTTTTCTTCATTTTTGAAATTCCTCAGTTTTTCAGATTCTTCAACTTTGCATTGTCTTCACTCTTTCCGTCGTTGTTCTTCATTGACTATATATATACTTGAGTTTTTATGTCCTCTACAGCATTCACTTATTGCTAATTCTTCAAGTTGACTTTTCTGCTAAGTGAGTGCGATCGGACCCTTTCCCCTCTATGCTAAACTCAACCTAGTCTATTCACAAATTCTTCATGTGCGTTCTATTTGAAACTCGTTCAAAATCTTCACTGTGTCCTTGTCAGCTGAAGAAATTGTGAACGAAACTTTAAAATATTCTTATCTGAATTTTTGGCTTTTGCCGCTCAAACCGTTACACATCCCATGACAAAACTTACCTATTCACCCACGATCTTACACGATCTCCACCACACTGTACGTGGGTGACACATGTCGCTAGGATGAGAAGGGTCAGGGGCACGTTCGTCCATTTTCCTCGGGCGAGCGGTTTTTCACTGCGGCTATAAATACCCCTCACCCTCCTCAGACTGCATTTACCCCGCTCGATCTCACTCCCCTCGCTCGAGCTCTCAAGCCCTAGTGCCGCCGCTACCTTCATCGTCGCCGGTGAGGAAGAGCTTCACTGCCTCGACCTCGTCGCCGTCGTACTCACGCCGGCCGCGGACATCTTCTCTCCACCGCCGCTGTAGTCGTCTTCCTCTGCCAAGTTAGGGCGTGGAAGATCTGGACAGACGAACTTCTCAATCTACATTCCCAGTTCGTCGTGTTCTTCATCAAGGGTAATTAAAAGTTACTTTTACTGCCTTTGTTACTACTGATGATTTTCATCAAATCTTCAAAAGGTGTTTATTCTTCAACTTCCACACTCTAAACACCTAGCACAATCTTCTGTTCTTGATCTGTTTCTCTAAGTGACGTTTTCATGATTCCTCAATTGTGTGAATCTCACAATCTGCACAACTCTGGAACCTAAGTCAAAGAGCGCTTAGTGAAATTCTTCAAGACACATCTGGTCAATTTCCTCAAACTTGTTCAGTTTTGCAAAAACTTTTTGAGAACGCATATGACCTCTCCAAATTCTTCGCACCTATACTCTGTTCACAGGTACACATGGCTGCTGCTGAATCACTAGGTTCTCATCAACTTAACTCATTTGCAGCGTTCCTCAAAGAAAAGCAGCATACTTCCTCAGAGAACTCTATTGTTCAAATTCCTCAGTTGAAGAAAATGGCAGATGGTAAAAGACCTCAGAAAGGAGGAAAGAAACTGGAAGTCAACATAGCGTTTGAGATCCCTGATAACATTTACACAGGGTACTGCACGCCTGATGAGGTAACTCACGGGAAAGAAACCAAGAATGAGCGCAAAGTGCGCATACAAAGGATTGAACGAAGATGGGCACGGGAATGGAGGGAGTATAGATATGTTACTCCTAAATATATGAAGAAATTCGCTCTTCACCCTCCATGCTCAAGACCTCCGTTGGCACCTGGCCAAAGAGCTGATCCAACAAGCCTTAAACATGGTGAGGATTATGCTGATGAATGGCCAAGCGGCAAGCCAAGTTGGCCAAGCAGGCCAAAGAAGCAGTGAAGAAATTCAATGAAGATTCTGCTGCTGCCGCTGCTGAGGCCACAACGAGCAAGAAGGCTATACCCAAGAAGCCTGCTCGAAAACCAACTTCCTCAGCAATGCCCTCATAGCCAAGTTCCTCAGCAATGCCCTCACGGCCAAGCTCCTCTGTGCCATCAAGGCAAATTCCTCAAGCTACCCCAGTTCCTCAAGCTGCACTAGTTCCTCGGTCATCAAAACCCTCAGCTCCTCTGGCAAAGTCCTCGGCACCTCTGCATCTCGCCACTTGCCAAAGGACCATAGGCATCTCAATTGCCTCAGGAGCTTCTGCAAGTTCTTCAGTTCCTCATCTGTCTTCAAAGAGCCCAACTTCGCTGAAGACTAAGGCCACTGCAGGACGAGGCACTAGACCAAGTCCTCACAAGAAACAAGTTGCCTTTCAAGTACCATCTGATGATGAGGCTGATGATGATGAATTAGCTGATATCATCAAAGATAGACAGCAAAGGGCCGCTAGAGCCAAGGGAAGTGTTGTGCCTCTTCTATTGGATCCAAAGAAGATCCTGGATTTCATAGACCTCTGGTACAAAGACCCGAACACTCCTTTGCCTGAGCTAGATCTCACTCCTGGACAAAGTCACATGTTGACGACGTTCATTGCTGAAGAAAAGTGGAAATATGATCAAGCCAGAACTACGAAGAAAGCCCAGTACAAGAAGCAGCGCTATCTGAAGGATAACGTTCTGTGGTTATCGCCTGAGCAACTCATTGCAATGCAAACTGAGATCAAGAAGCTCAGTGATGAATTTGACGCCTATAATGCAGAATGGCTGGGAGCCAAGGTCAGATTCGTCAAAATGGTGAAGAAATTCACTTCCAATGTTGCTGATCCATCGCACATTGAGATTCCCTCGGCTGAAGCATCTGCTCAGCCAACTGAAGAACATGCCAGCACCGCTGATGAAAATCAGGCTGCTGATGAAACTGCAAGCACCAGGGCTGAAGAAATACCAGCCGCTGAAGAAACTGCCAGGGCAACCACTAGTGTTGCGCCTGAAGAACAAGTCAGGTAAGCTGAAGCATCTGAAGCTGCGCCTGAAGAAGCTGTACAAGACAGGCCAACTGCATCAGTTGTTCCTGAAGAAATTGATCCAATTTCCTCTGCTCCACCTGCACCAACACCAAGCCCAGTTATTCCTTCTGCTCTTGAAGTGAAGAAAACAAAGGCTGTGGAGTGTGCTGCTCTGAAGAAAAGGAAAGCATCTGCTTCCTCAGAATCTTCTGCACCTAAGAAGGCGAAGATTTTGACCAGCTCTCTTGAGAATCCTATTGATGTTGTTCCTCTCTCAAGCATGCCATCAAAGGAAATTATTCCTTTTGGTGAAGATTATGAGATTCCTGATGAATCTGCTGAAATCCTTCTGCTGCTTCCACAGAGCAGATGGATGAAGAAATTGAAGTTGATGTTATCACTTCAACTCCCCAGGTATCATCGCCAACGCCTCTGTTCACAGCTGAAGAGACCGGCGTTGAAGAAATGGAAGAGGATGAAGATGTGGACATTGGGAGCACCACACATGTGATGAACGATGATTTTTGGGACAGTCAGCACCCCAACTCTCCTCTGTTCACACCGCTTCAACAAATTCCTTAGTCCCAGTCTCTACAGAAGTTCAGATGGGCTCTGATGAAATTCATATTGCCCCTTCCATTCATGAAGAAATTCCAGCCACTAGTGCTGATGACAAAGCTGCTGATGAATTGGAGACCCAGGCTGCTACTGAAGCAGAAGCTGAAATTCCTTAGCCTGCAGCTCCAGGGATTGATATTCCTGAGGTTGTGCTGCAACTGACTGATACTCCTCAGCCAAAGCCGAAGAATCCATTCTCCAAGACTCCAAAATTCAAGGCTGATGCCTTCCTCAATGAGCATGTGTTCTTCACTGACTACAATCCTTATGGCTCTGCTCGTCTGAGAAGGAAGCGTTTCTGGACTGCCAGCCAAGCAAACTTCTATTCTCAGTGCTTTTCAACAAAGACAAAGTCTTCAACCATGAGCACATTCCTCATATTGATATGGAATCACTGCCGTGCTTCGCACCAGTCCTCAGTGTTATTCATGATGCTGGATTGCTCAACTTCTGCACTGACATCTGTGATTGGAATGAAGAACTCATTCTTCAGTTCTATGCGACGTTCACATCACTGGAAATGCTGAAGATGTGAACTCTTGGGTGTTGGACTGGATGACAGAAAATACTCACTTTAAAGCACCGGCCACTGAATTGCTTCATGCCATGCCTGTCAGTCCTTCCCCAGAAGGTGCGCGTCTTATCTACAATGAAACTGAACTGTCTGATCACTTCATGCAAGTCCTGATGAAGCCATTGAAGCCTGGTCAAGCCTCAAGGACAAAGTTCCTTTTGAAGGAATTGCAATATGTGCCTAGGACTGTATACCACATTCTAACCAAGACACTGAGTCCAATTAAAGGCCACGACTTGAATGATGAAGAAGTTGTTGGCATCATGAAGAATCTGCTATTCAATATAATGCATGGTATTCCAGTGAACTACCATGACTTCTTCATGAGGACTTTGGCAAACGTTGCAATGTCTCCCTTTGAGTTGAAGCCTTACGCTCCCTAGATTATGAGATTCCTCAGATCAAGGTCTTCACTCAACTACAAAGCTGACACACTCAACCATGGCAGTTACTTGCCCCCTACTGAAGTCCTCAAGCGGACATTTTCCTCAACTGATGAAAAGGGCAAGGCCACTGCAATTATTGATGAGGGCATTCGTCCATTGGATGGACAGTTCCGCAGAGCTGCCTCATATTCCACCAATGATGACTCTGCTACTCATGACTCTGCCGCCAATGCCTCAAAGCAAAGTCCTCAAGCCATAGCTCCAAGGGTGATGACTGATCGTGAGCTTCTCCTCGGTCTTCATCAGAAGGTGGATCGCAATCATAAATGGGTCAAGCATCAGTTTGGCGCTATTCTTGACAACATGACTGCCACATACAATTTAGTGAAGAAGAACCACTACTACCTCAATGAAGTTTTTGATCGCACCTGGGCTGTTCTGACTCATCTCTACGGTGATGAAGATCTCAAGAAGATGGGCTTCAAGCAGGACTTCAGCTGATTTATGCCTCCGGCGAAGAAATTCAAGAAGGTTGAAGTTCCTCCTTTGGTGCCCAGCTCATATTCCTCATCGCGCGAGACTGATGAAAATGAAGACTTGGACGACACTGCCGCAGGCCCTACTCCAACAACCGACCCCAACAACGCTGGCGCTCCTCCATCGACTTCGCGATGAAATTCTTCAGGGGCATTAGTCCTCACTTTTCGTCCCTTTTGGTCATTTGATGACAAAGGGGGAGAAATTTGAGTTAGTCTTCAAGCGGGTCTATCTATATATGGGCGTTTTTTTGTTAAGTTGCAACTCTCGCTCTTCTGAAGTGTCTGTTGATTGAGTTGTAAACTTAAGTCCGGTGGTGACCTGATACTCTTGTCTTGCTTTCTGCATGCTATTTCCTCATATATGCTATGCACGCATGCTGAATTACATCAGTCACCACATTTCATCATGCATTTCAAATTCTTCATTCGATATGTTAAATGCGTGTATGAATTACAAGATATAAGGGGAGATCTCCATGATTCTACTCTTAAAATGTGCATTGCTTCAAAAGCAAATTCCTCACTATGCACATCTTCAGGGGGGGTTCTTCTATATCTTGCAATCAAATTCCTCAATATTGAGCACTTTCAATTCATATGTTTATCCCCGTTGAAAACTTAACCTATATTGTCATCAATCACCAAAAAGGGGGAGATTGTAAGTGCATCTAGTGCCCCTTAGTGATTTTGGTGTATTGAAGACTTATAGGTTAAGGGACTAATATGTTTGTGAGTGTACACATGTTCTATAAGTCAATGAGGAGTTTTATATTTACAGTGAAAGTCAACCCCTAAAAATGAATGTCTTCAGCTGAAGACTTTGGTTCTCCTGAAGACTTTGAAAGTGAAGAAATTGGTGTGACCGTGAAGACTTGGATATTCATGCGAGGATTATGAAGCGTGAAGACTTTTGCTTTCGTAGTTTCATTCTCTTCTTTTTGAGTCATAGGAAACACCGTACTGTTAAAGGGGGTCGAGGTAATACTAAGGAAACTGATTTCCAAGTGATGCTCATCTCAAAATCCTACACCTACCCAATCCTTTCGAGTGAAGCCATTGGAAATCTCATATCAGTTCAGTCAATTTCTTCAGTGACAGAGACGAAGATCTTCTGGTCTCTGAGGAATCTGTTCTGACTGAGGATTTAGGAATTCGCCAGTGCGAATTGCCTACACAGTGAGGATCATGATAGCCCTGAGGAATTCGAACCTCAAATCCGGCCGTTGCTGTGCCACGCGTTAGCTGTCCAAAATATCCTACCACCTAACGGTCATATCCTTTAAGGGCATTTATGTCTTATCATGTCGGGCTGCTCCCTAGGCTATAAATAGCCGCCCCCTACAACCACTAGCTGGTTGGCTGCTCCGAGAGAAACTGACACTTGTCATTTGGGAGAATCCCATCCTCCGAGGACTTTGAGAGAAAATCACCAAGTGAGGAAAACCCAAACCTACAAACCGAAAGTGATTGAGCATCACTGAAGAGATTGTTCCTGTGTGGAACCGACGCTTGTTACCTTTGAGGATTGTGTATCCTCCAGACGGTTATGCGTCATGGTCTGAGCATCCAAGAGGAATTGTGGATCGCTGAGTGACCTAGTCTGTGAAGGTTTGGAAGTCACCTGTGAAGACTTACCACTACTGTTGGCCGAGGTCTGTGTGATTTTAGCTCAAGGAGAATACGGTGACGACTGTGTGTCCGGGACTGTGTGTCCTCGAGTTTAAATACCCAGCCGCTCCAACCAGACATACAACTGTCACAGCAGTTGGAACTGGTCTACCAAATCATTGTCTTCACCACGCCTACTGGTTCTATTTCCTCAACCCTTTCATTTCCTCAGTTATGCGTTGATGAACCTGATCATTACTATTTGAAGACTTTGACTGAAGATTTTCTCTAATTCCTCAATCCTATTTCTTCAGTCAGCTTGTCTTCATTCAGCTTATCCTGTGTTTACGTCTTCTGTACTCTGTGTTTTATCTTTCATTTCATCATGATGACTATGTTGTTGCCCTGTTATGCTTATACCTGAGTACTTATTCCGCTGCAAGTCGTTCTTCGCTTAGGAATTTCCTCACCCCGAAATTCCTAAGTGAAGAATTCATAAAAATAGGCTATTCACCCCCCTCTAGTCGACGTAACGCACTTTCAGCATCCGCCTCTACGGTTGCGTCGGTTGCCCGGTCCACGCCCGGTCCTCATAGCCCATGTTGCTATCAGATCTTTAAAAACCAGAGCCGACCGTGGATGAATACCGTTCCCGTGCACTAACCCAGCATGCCACAAATAGCACATCAATCAGGCAGTTTTTTCATACTTAACTCGGTATATTTGACGCTTCCCATCACGAATCATGGATACTGCATTCTTGAGGGGCTTTGTGACATTGATCCTGATCCAAACACAATAAAAATTACCAAAAAAATCCTGCGATTGTGGTTCGACGTAGAGCACCTCCCCAACTTTGGCCACAAGAGAAGGCACAAGATGTGTATACAGATCTGGAATGTCATGGATTTGGACCTAGATTTCTATGGTGTCAAGGTGAACTGTAGAAGGCTTAACTAGCCCATCATACGGCTTGATGATCACCACATCCCCTCTGAAGTGCCAAGGCCCATTCTAGGTGACTCTCTCCCAATCTCTTAAATAGGAAAATTGGACAGTGTACAGGTTGTCCTCCAAAGGCTTGGATTTTGCTTCATGTGCGAGACCCATGCCGCCCTCATGTTCTTGTAAAACCAGAATTGACTATAGGTTTTGTCACAGTGAACCCTAACGAGAGCAATCCACTGGGCCGCCTCTGGCGGCGCCTCCTTCTCGTCAAACACCACGTCGTCCAGATCCTCTTCTCTCAACCCCAATTCCTTCATCATCCTCTCCACTAACTCGGTCTCCACTTGACCTGCAACAGCAAATCCTGAAGTCCCTCTTGATGACATCTTGATCCCTAGCCCGATTGAAACACGATCGGACCTTCTTGATGCAGCCCTAAACCCTCCACCTTCCCCCGCCTCGCCAGGGCGAAAGACGAGATCAGGGGAAGCGATGCGGAGGTAGGGGAAGACAGTCTCGACGGCGGCGGAAAGAATCACCCCAGGAGAAAACAAAACCCTAGCAAGAGGGAAAACAATAATTCATTTTAGGTGAAAGTGTTAGTTCATTTCAATTAAAAGTGGGATTTCCCGGCCATTACTATCCCTGAAAAACCGCTCGCCCAGAAAGGGAATGGGCGGAACATGAAAATATAAACCCAACAGAAAAAATGTGGAAAAGGAATAGAGCCTAGGTGAGGTATCAGGCCAAGGCTGGGCCAAACTCACAAAATGTGGAGCGCTCAAGGCCAGGATCGATCGCGAAAGGGAATAGAGCGCGCACGCCGGGACACTAAGCTTGTCGTTTTGTTGCGCTCATCTCCTGGAACCGCTTCAAGGCGGCAATCGGGAGGCGATTTTTGGTTGCTTCTCTCGACACCGGCAACGCCGTGTGTCCTCGTCCTCTTCGCCTGTCGCTCCAGCAGCATGAGCGGGTGGGGACCCCGGCAGTTTCTCACCGGTGGGGAGATTGAATAGGCACAATTTGCTTTCAGAGGTGCTACATCAATGGTGGGGACGGTGCTGCGTCGAAATAATCTGCTTTTGCTCTTCCCCCATCTCGGTGGCACTCTAATGGGTGGCGCCGGGAGCAGGTGGCTCGGTCTTCTTGTCAGTCTTCAGATCAGGTGAGATTTGTGTTTGATGGTCGGCACACGCCACTCTCCCAAGTGGCATTGACGTTGACCGTCTCAGTTGTGTTTGGTGTCTTGCAATGGGGTGCATGGATGGCGGCAAGCAACAGCGTTCCTCTTCTTCGATCGCATCGGATGAAGTTGGGGGCGCTGGAATCTAGCGGACACGGAGAAGAACCCCGGCCGACATACCACAAAGCCTCGGTCTTGTCACTTGCGGCGGTCCGGTTCATTGGCTCGAAAAGCATCATTCTATGTGAAGGTGCTCCTCCAGATATGGGTATGACGGCAGTTCATTCCTTTCTTCATCGTTGCCTTGGTGGCGGTGGTGGGTGATGGCGGGCGACGTTTCGGTGTGGCACAAGTTCTGTCGCACTGAAATTTTAGTTTTGGTTCTTGCAAAATCTTTGATGTAATATTGCAAGACATTTATGTATGTCTGGTAATGACCACATGTGTACTAGTATTTGTAATCCATTTGTTTAATCAAATATATGTGGTTATTTAAAAAAAACTTGTCGTTTGCTGTCGGATCGGATCTGGTGCGAAATCGAGCGCGCCTCCTACTACGCGCGTAGCCACAATACGTACGGATCGCTTCCTAATAACAAATAAGAAAAGTAGTATAACAAATAAGAAAAGTAGTATGGGTCGGTTTCCAAACGTAATACGGATCGGTAAGAGTAACCCATATTATTCGTCGATCGGGAGAAGGCCTTCATCAACCCGCCGCCGCCAACTCTCGCCGTCTCTGCTCGCAGATCGCCGCTAGCTGATGGCGTTTGGATCCACTTCTGCCGCCGGCTCTGGCCCCCTAGGGAGGGGCCTGATCTCGTGCATGCACAGCAGCAGCTGCCGCGCCCAGGACGCGCCCGATCAGGATTTGCCGAAAGCCATCAACAAGCTCATCGCCGGCTTCTACGAGGAGGCGTTCAGCCGGTTGCCCTGCGACGCCATGCCGGATCTCCTCCGCCTCCTCACCACCGATGGCGGCGGCTCCTGCCTCGGCCTCCTCGACCCCGTCTCCAACATCATGCTCAACACCCTCGCCCTCCTCCCCAAAGACGCCGCCCCCGCTCCCGCCACCTCTCCGTCTCCGCCCGCCACAAGAAGATCCAAACGACGGGTGCTCACCACCGCCAGACGATCCATCCCCGGTCTGGGCGGCTGGCGACGGGTTGTATCAGGATCCCATCAGAGTCTTCTCGCCTTCCTCATGGCGTATTTCGGATGACTCAAAAAGGAGCAGGCGTCCGCTACCTCTACAGGGCCGATGCCAACCTCCTCCTCGCCGTCATGCTCATCCAACATGATCTATATGCCGAGGAAGCATTGGACCCCGAATCTGATAGGACCCAAGCCGCCCTTGAGTCGGCAGCCACCATAGCAGGTCACCCTTCGCCCACCACCTTGGCTCGCCTCATGTCAATCCGGCTCCAAGACGACAACTTTGCCCTTCTCAAGAAGCTGTTTTCAGCTGATGCTCAAGGTATCCCTCTCACAGTTGAGGATGTCTGGGCAACCCACCGCATCCTACACACGATGTTGAGCCCAATCTGTACTGCTAGCATTATCCATACCAAAAGAGGGCTTGTTGTCCATGTCCGTCACATGCTGGAGGCTAGGTGCTCAGAAACTATATCGTTCTCTACTACGGCGGACGCCAGGACCGTCACCACCACCTTGGGCTGGGATGGAACTCCCATCTCGTCGTTGCAGTCCGGAGTCCTGCCTGGCAAGCTGCAAGATTGCCTGGGAAAAGCAATAGCAGATGCCCGGAAACACAATCTCAAGACCCCATGTGGCGGGGGCGACGCATGCGATTACATGGAGTCTCTCAAGATGTACCTCCATGGTATAATTCACAACTTGTACATCAAGGCGCTTAAGTTGCTGCCCACACCCTCTGGCTCGCTCATGCGCAGCATCCTCAAGGCCGGCCACTGCTACGGCTGCATGGACCCTATCTTCAACATCATCGTCAACTCCATTTGGTACAACACCTGTGGCTGCAATCTGCCAGTTTCTGAAGGCAGGGACATGGTAGAGTACAATGACGTCCTGGACCCCCTATGTCTGCTCCGCGCACAGGTTCACTCCCTCAAGGGCCTTATGGAGCTCGCCGCATTCGCCGGCCCCCAATTCTCGGTGCCGGCTCGTGCTCTGGAGCTCCTCTGCAGTACAAAATGCGACATTGCTAGCATGTTGCCATCATCGACAGAGAGTTCGGAAAAGAACCCCTTCCATGAGTCTGCCAAGGCCGCTGGACACACTCGGCCCCTTGGGCTGGGTGAACTGCACCAGCAGCTGCTGCTGATGCCCGATACGCGAAGCAAGCTGCTCTCATTTATAACCGAGGCTCAAACTAGTGGTACCGTGTTGCGAGTCGACGACATGACACAAAGTATTTCGCTCATATGGAACAGAAACAGATCCGGGGCTCAAACTGTGGAAGCTCCTGAACTTTGTGCGGGCGCATTGAGGGCGGTGTCAAACGAGAGATCGGATTATGAGGACGAGAGGAGCTGCCTCCGTTCAAAGATTGAACAGTTGCTCAAGGAATACACGACCCAACAGTTTTTGGTAGGTATTAAATTTGGTTTCCATGCATCATTAGCTAGCTGCTACGTATAGTGTATTCCCTTTATACCTTGATTAATTTTGACCAACACTCTTGCTTGATGTATTTAGGGATCAGAGTATAAACTTGATACTATCTTGGGTGTGGAGGAAAGACACAAAGGCTACTACCCCGGCGGTTATATTCGCTACCATGTGAACTTCACGGCCACATGTGATTTGAGGCTTCAGAGGACGCTTTTCTACGCTGAGTTCTCGTTATCCTCGTGTGAGCCGGAGCCAGAATTCTGCTGCCCTCTAACCTATGCGAATGCGGGTAAGTAGTTCCTGATAGCACTTGGTTAGTACTTTGGGTCACCGCACGACCTTGTCATGCTTGCATTGCATGCACTAGTGGTAGATTTGAATTGGAATTGGTTTTATTAATGTGTGCTCTGTCTGTCTCTTTACTGAATGCCGGGCTTTTATTTTCTTGTTAATAGGCCGTTGCTACTATGGCGTGATTAGTGCGAGGAAAATCGTGTATCCAGATGACGCCAAGTACATCCCGGACGATATCACCGTCCGCGGAACCCGCAGCGCGGATGGCATGCTAGGGATGGACCTGGTCTACTTCAGCCCCATGTTGGACGTGGAGATTGCTGAGAATCTGAACGTGTTGCACAGTGAAGAAGAAGAAGAAAAGAGGAAGAAGAGGAAGAAGACGGGGAGGGGGATGTGCCGTCCTAATTAATGCACATTCTGCGATCAGAAACTGGATGACATAAATTGCTTGTTAAATTTGTGTGTAAGTAAATCAAGCTATAGGTCACTCGCTGCTATGGTTGTGAAACCGGTGTGATGGAGCCTGCAGTAGTAGGTTCTTAATTTGGTCTGCTGGATCATACATAGTAGCTAGGCTCTAGTTTCAGTCAAATAGTCCTCCTAGGCCCTAGCAGCAGCAGCTTCAAATTACATCCTGTACATGGCGATGCATGAACGTGTATACTATTTTTGAGGAGGTTTCTTCCTGTGATCTTTGGAGGTCACGGTGCTTAATATTTTCACAGCCGTAATTGTTTCTACCTTCTCATATTGTTGTATGGTGCCTAGCTGAACCATATATAGGTATTAGTTTATGTTATGCCTAGCAATTTCTTGCCAAGATCTGTTTAGCATGGACCTCGTCTTGCTTTGTTCATCTAGAACACAATACTGGTTACATTCAATTTACATACGACAGCTAGCAATTACTCCCTTATACTCCCTCCGTCCCTAAATATAATGAATTTTGCACTGACAATTTTCATGGTGGTAGGTCTCGACATTATCTACACCTAGGAATTTTTCACCGAACTTGTTGAAACATAAAATGCAGATTTTATTTTTTCAAAAAACGAGCTCCCAAAACGCCGTACTCTCTTTATTCCCCCCCTTTTTAAATTTAAGATTTAACTGTAAATTTCTCTTGGACTATAATATCCATATTCCGGATCATAATTTTCACTTATTCTTCGGTTGCTAGTAGGGATTTTGCACAAGGTCGTCACATGCAGTAATCGTGTACACCCAAGTCGACGCAGTATGTTTCTCGTCATCGATCGGGACACCTTCATGCTTATCCGAGAGTAAATGTGAACTCTTTAGCATTTCGGTTAGTACAATTAGTGCTGAACTTTTCATTGAGGCAGCCCTTTTATGTCAACAGAATGCGGCATAACAGACAGCTTGTTCTCAGAATTAGGCGTTAATAATGAAAATCAAAACAGCGCAGATGAACGGACCATGGCGTGCTGTGTTGTGTTCTAACAATGGGGGCGCCTGATGACACACGTCGCACAACACGTTTAACCGAACTCTAATAATTTTGTAATAGCAGTCGATCACCATTAGAAGTAGCCCTTGCTGACGGGTGTTGATCCCTTTGATCGACATGGATCGACTGAGCTCTCGTCCCTCTCGCTATCGTGTTCCATTTAATTACCACGTAGCATGCCGATTAGCCACCCACCACAGTACATGGCTACGTAGTGCACTACAGGCGCCTGCCTTTGAATTTCAAGGTCACATTCATCCATGTCGCTTCATTAAAAAGTGCTGGTTAATCTCCGATGGGCGATCGAGGCGGTTTTATTCTAGTAGTATTTTCTACTAGCAAACATTCCTACAGTAGAATCTTCTGCAAGTCACACTCTGGTCGACTATGATTTGCTGAAAGCAGGAGAGACAGAGAGATAGATACAGATACGAGCAGAGCAGAGCACACGTATAAATGAGCTGCCAGTCTGCTTCAAGTTTCAACACCCCCAAAGCAGCAGCACTACGGTGGTGATCATCAGCCTACGGTGGTGACTGACACATGGCTCTGATCAGGGAGAAGAGGCTTCCGCAGCTGCACCTCGCGCTGCCCGTCCCGTCCCGCGCCGCCGCCCAGGAGCTCGGCGTCCTCGGCCGGCGCCCCAACCCCACGGCCACCAAGGCCTCCACCCCGTCGGCGCTGTCCAGCCAGTTCCGCCTCGCCGACTTCGACAAGCTCGCCGTCCTGGGCCGCGGGAACGGCGGCACCGTCTACAAGGTGCGCCACCGGGAGACGTGCGCGCTCTACGCGCTCAAGGTGCAGCACTACGGCGACCCCGCCGCTGCCGCCGAGGCGGACGTCCTCAGCCGCACCGCCTCGCCATTCGTCGTCCGGTGCCACTCCGTGCTCCCCGCCGCGGCCTCCGGCGACGTCGCGCTGCTCCTCGAGCTGGTTGACGGCGGGTCGCTCGACTCCATCAGGAGCCGCCGCGGCGCGTTCACGGAGGCCGCGCTCGCGGAGGTGGCCGCGCAGGCGCTGTCGGGGCTGGCGTACCTCCACGCCCGCCGCATCGTGCACCTCGACATCAAGCCGGCGAACCTCCTCGCCAGCACGGCCGGGGAGGTGAAGGTCGCCGACTTCGGCATCGCCAGGGTGCTCGCCCGCGCCGGTGACCACTGCGCGTCGTACGCCGGCACCTCCGCGTACATGAGCCCGGAGCGGTTCGACCCGGAGGCGCACGGGGGGCAGTACGACCCGTACGCCGCCGACGTGTGGAGCCTGGGGGTCACACTCCTTGAGCTCTTCATGGGCAGGTACCCGCTCCTCCCCGCCGGGCAGAGGCCGAGCTGGGCCGCGCTCATGTGCGCCGTCTGCTTCGGCGAGCCGCCCGTGCTGCCCGACGGCGCGGCCTCGCCGGAGCTCCGGGGGTTCGTCGCCGCATGCCTGAGCAAGGACTACCGCAACAGGTCGTCCGTCGCGGAGCTGCTTGCTCACCCGTTCGTCGCCGGGAGGGACGTGGCAGCGTCGAAATGCGCGCTTCGGAAGCTGGTCGCCGACGCCTCGTCGCCGTCGTTGGAGTGCCGGCATACGTGATCGTGTTAGGCGGCAGGGCCATGCACATACACATAGGATCAGTTTTGCTAGCCATGTATAGTGCCATGTATGCAGGGCATAACCCATCTAATTAGTTTAGCGATGACCTAGGAATACTTAGTCACTAATTCAGACATAGGTGATGTTTTAGCTTTTGCGACTAGATGCGTTTTGCATCACGTATAAACAGATGTTTTGATTCCACACCACTGTAAAATAAGAATAGATTACCTTTCGTCCCTCAACTATCGACTAATACCATGTTTGGTTCATAAACTTCAATATGAGACTGTTAAACCCTCGATCAAGTCACACCGGTAGAGCTGTAGCAGTCTTCTAGCACAAGTGGCAACCCACGTTTTGCACAAATAAATAAAGGACAGTACATCGCAAAATAAGAGAACTCATGAAAATACGATACATATAAAAAAAACTAAAAGGTTAGAGGAAGGCCAAAAAAAGAAAAGAAAAGAAGAATAAATATTCTAAAAATACGAGGAAAAACATACAAAAATTATAAAACTAAACATTCTAGTAAGCTTAGAAATGGAATTATTAACTTTTACTCCCTCTGTAGTGAAATATAAGACCTTTTTGGTGTAGTTGGCTACAAAAAAACGTCCTACATTTTTTTATAGAGAGGGTAATTTGTAGATAGCAGAATTAAAAGTAAAACAAAAACTGAAAGAAAATTTGCATCATATGTTTATGGAATATTTATAATATGCAATCTTCTCTTGGATTTCAAAATACATTTTTTAGGAAATATGTTTTTTTCTTGATTTAATTCATAAAATTATTTTTTATTTATTGTTATCTTTTCTTGTTTGTTGCCTGATTTTTTGAACTGGGTTGTTGACCAGGCTACCACGTGTGCAATATCCCCGCAATAATGTAATTGGGCATACCTCTTTTACTAAGATTGAGGCCTTGTGCTGTGTGGTTTCAAAAATAATTAAGAATCCAAGATGTCATTCGTCATTCATACCTCACTCTGTATTCTCACAATTTATACTAGTAATGGTGCGGGCGCCAGCTTAACTCTTATGGATTGGTGTAAGGACAAATAAGTACGAATTAAAAACCAACTCAGGCTTGGTAGACCAACATCAACCAACGAAAAATGAAGTTTGTAGACATTTGTCAACAAATGGGGTAGACATTTGTACAAGATAACTAATAAAAACACAACACCATTCATGTCGTACACAATTGTTAAATGTGCTCAATACAACTAATACATTTGCATTGGACAAGTATACTATACACAATTAATAAAAGTGCACCATACAACTAAAACAAATTGCAGCGAACAAATATGTGATACACAACTGCTAGCACATGCAATGAGAAGTTGTCAACAATTAAATGCAACAACCAGGAAAAAATGTGCGAGATGGATTAGACAACTAATAAAACTGCATTGTTCAAATATGGTACAGACAACCGTGAACAAGTGTTGTAGACAATGGACAATTGTTCCAAACAACTAACATCAAATACAACATATAAACATACACCATAGAGAACCATAAAATTATGGTGGAGAAATAGTACAGTAGAAAACAAAAATATACAATCAAAAACTAAAACTCTTCATTACAAATATAAGGACATACATTCGAGAGCACTGCAGCACCAAAAGTACGCTAGCCAGAATAGCCTGTAGAATGTTGTATAAAACACTCACCAAAACATATCTAATCGGGATCTAGCTTAGTCCAAACAAAGATAACTGAAATGAGCTTTGAGTTGGGGGTGTAATTTCTAATTTGACAACATCAAAGTTTCCAATTAGTTTTAAAAGGCGTGCATCCTCTTTCTCGGAAGTTAGATGTCAAACCAAAAAAAGGAAGTAACCCAAATGTTTATTGTGTTTTTAATATCATAGTATAATTTCCTACCAATGAAACAATGTGTACTACCACATAACTTGTAGCGTGCTATGAAAAACCATTGTTGCCGGAATTAGTGATTCCAAGGGTCTAAATACAAAAAAGAACAATTGTTTAATATAATTAAAATAAAAATAAACTCCTTTGCATTTCCCTTTTTAGGTGACTTCTACATTTCACTTTGTATAATCGGCGCTGAACTTTTATTTGGAGCAACCTTTTCCCATCAGCGAAGTGTTGCATCACATACAACTTCCTTCACTGAAATAGGCATCGATGAAAAGTAATCAACATGTTCAATCCAATCAAAACAGAATCCAATTCATAAAAGAACAATCATTTGATTTAATCCAAAGACTAGACCAAAAGGGATCAAGATTGAAAAAAAAATGGTGATGTACCGATAGACGGCCCCAAAGCAAATACAAATACACATGCAATTAATCTTCTCAAGGAGTTTATAATTACGCTTCTCGTGGGCTGAATGTTAATAATAACATCACTCGTGCTACACATTGTGGTTGGTTCTCAAAACGACAAGCGAGTTAATGTTAGCTCTTTAGCCATTCACATAACTGCATTCTAAAATTAATGATGAACTTTTAATTTGAAGCACGTGCTCTTTCCCACAAAATAGTTCTCCTAAGCTTTTTTCACAAGTCAATTTTCTTATGTTTGACCAAATAGATTAAAATAAAAATATTTTCTATACCGTATAAATGAACTATCAATACATATTTCATAATGAATCTATTAGTATTGATTTGGTGTTTTCCTTTAAAACAAAATGTTAATTTGGTATTGTATATGTTAATATATTTTTTTCTATAAACTTGATCAAACTAAAAAAACTGTTTACGAAAAGGTTTGACCTAGGTAAAAATAGGCAATTTATCTTTTGGGAACAGTAGCCTTTTCAGTCAGCAGAAACATGACAGCATAGAACTGCTTCTGAACATTAGGCGTTAATAAAGAAAATCAAAATGGCACAGATGGACGTGACATGGCGTGTTGTGTTGTGTTCTAACAATGGAGGCGTCCGATGACACACGTCGCACAACACGTTTAACCAAAGCACCAAACTCTAATACTTAATAATGTTGATCGCTTGATCGTCATGGCCACTTTTGCACGGATAGACTGAGCTCTCGTTCCTCTCGCTTTTGTTCCGATTAATTAACAATAGCATGCCAATTAGCAACTAGGGGACCTGACTACGTTTTGCATTACAAATACCTAGCTGCCTTTGAATTTCAAGGTCACATTCGTCCACGTCGCTGAATTAAAAAGTGATCGCTAATCTCTGAGGGGCGAGAGTAACCTATTGTCAAATTGGATACATGTTTTACTCTATTCCATTAAACAGTCCCCTAGAACCTTGTGACCAGACACAATCTACCACCTCATAATGTGAGAGTGGTTTGAATAAGAAGCGAATATTATTTGTGGAAGAAAATAAAATATTATGATTTGGAGAAGAAGGTTGAAAAGGAATGAAACCACATGACAGTGACGGGAACTAGTCACAATCTGACCGAGTACGACCCGTTGAAAGCAACACAGACAAAGATTTGATCATGTATGCCAGTATGTCACGAGTGCGCACGTATAGATAAGATAGCAACAACCCGCTACCGATTTGGTTATACATGATGTTTCATACACAATCGGATTTTTTTCATGCCATTTATTGTTTTGAGAACACCGTTGGTATCAAATACTGCCAATACACACTCAATGACTACTACTACTACTACTCCGATAACAAGGAAATATATGCCTTGCTTGTAGATTCATGTCAAACTTCAACAAAATGTGCATTTACACTGTTTGTCAACGCAACTAATTTCAGGTTTGCTGTGCACCGGAGACAAGGAGTTGCAGGTATCGATGCATCTCTTGATTTCATCACAAGGCATAGGGGTTTTGACTATGCAATTTGTTCCAGTTAGATATCCGCCCGTTGTCGATGTTGTCGCTGTACCTTCACATAAGATCAATGTTCCCCACAAAAAATGATCAAAACATCAAAGACCATTGGGTAGGTTATTCATATCAAACTGTATATGAAATAGAACACATCACTACATACGGTACCTGAGGCTAACACCAGAAGAAGAAGACCAACAATGATCATGTGGCTACCCCTCATCCTTGTTCGAAAAACGTTAGTAGTAGTTTGTTGAATATGGGTTGTGTCTTCTAGCTGCCAAGTATTCCTTTTAATCCAATTTGTGTCAATCTAACAGATTGACTGTTTTTATAGAAGTTGTGTCATATCATTTTTAGCATTAAATTAATAATAATATGCACATTTACTCTATATTTAGACTCTTCTTATGAATGGATATGCATTTATTTTATTATTGTGTACGCATATCTATATTAATATAAAAGAGCAAGTTACGGAGATCAAACAAATCCCACCCGTCAACCGCATCTATCTAATGGTCCAAGTTGCTCTGGTATTTAGCGTTTAAAATGTTTAGCACCCTCAATTAATTAAAATAATACCTAATATCAATATGAGCATTAACTAAATAATTATATCCTACCTAATATTAACATGCAATTTATATCTTGCCTAATATTAAAGTGCAATACAATTAATATCTTGCCTAACATTAACTTGCATTGTGCGTACACAATTACTAGTGTATAGTAGTATACAACAACAAAATCCCTTTAGGATCTCAAATGAAGATTGTTACGACAATTTATAGTTAGATACAAAGAGATACTTCACATGTGAGACGTTGTATTCGGTGCTTGAGATGACATATGTAAAATGGCTTGTCTTTTGGAATAGAAGATTTTGGATGAATTGATTGGCTCTAGTGTGGGGGTGTTTTTGTTTACTCTGTTGCTCTTTGGTCACAATTAGTACTAGCTCAATTCCAATGAAAATTATTGTTTATTGAGATATTTTAAGATGGTGCCAAAAATTTCCGATCCATCCATTCTCTCTATCTCTCATATATATATATATATATATATATATATATATATATATATATATATATAGTGTTACTATTCATCACCCAGGATGCAGAATAAGTTATTCTTCACCCGAGGTAATCTTACGATCACTTCCTAAATAAATTACGTTTAGAATATAAATAGTTACATGCACATTAATTCAATATGTAAAATTTGGTCTAAAAAAAGTTATAAGATCAGAAAAATCACATTTTATGTATGTTTTACAATATGTTTTTACATTTGTAATTTTATGTAACATAAAATATTTTTTACGGCGAGTACATATTTTCTTACGTTCTTTTTTTATGTATGAAATAAGACAAAATTTACAAAACGTAAAAATACGGTGCATTGATGTCAAAATAGAGAGGGGGTGAAGAATAACTATTCCTCACCCAGGGTGAAGAATAACTATTCCTCACCCAGGGTGACGAATAGCGCGACCCTATATATATATATATATATATATATATATATATATATATATATATAGTTCATCCCTATATCAACTCACCATGTCACCATGCATGTGGAACCACCATAACATGTAACATGCATGAGTTGACTCTAATTCTCTCAACATACTACTGTGCTAACTCATCACACAATCATGCACGTGAAAATACCAACCTTAACATGCTACTCATATTAAAAATATATTCTACACTATACAATAACCAAATAAAATAAACTATATGCATTATGGTTTCAATTCTCTTACTCTTGATCCAAATACTAATGTTTCATACAACCAAAAATCTTATTAAAATAACTACAACCAAGTCCTGCAGCAACACGTGCAGTAACATCTCTAATTTACATAGATCCGATGGAAAATAACATCTGAGGGGGTAAAGGTCACATTGGCATTATGAAAGGCTAATAGTGTTGTTCCACTTTGATAGTTCCCCCTAGTTATCAGGAAATAAATGGTAAGGATGAATGTAGATGGAAAGAAACCGGTTAATACACATAACCTATCAGTGCAAAATCAAATTATTAACGGGCGTCCATATATATGGTATGAAAACTATGTAAAATCTAAGACTAGTACTATATTTTGTTCCACTTTTGATTTTTGCAATTTTTATGATAATTTTTTAAAATACATATGAGGTATAGAATAAGAAATCTATTCTCAATCTCTTTGTACTTCATACTATAGGAATTTATTTTTATATAGATGTCTCATTCTCGTTTGTATAAATAGAGTATAGGGAAGATAGCCGACTGTATTCCCAACTTACGATGAGACAAACTTCAAAACCATCACAACCACCAAGAGCAAAACAAACAACACCACATATGACTCCATGTCATGGCCCAAGGCACCAAACATAACCAACATGGTAAACTCTATCATGCATCCATACCGCATCACGAATTGACAAGAAATAAGTGTATGAATCACCAACACCATAGGTAAGAAACTAAGAATCAATATATCAAAAACAAACAAAAGGTACTAAATGGCACCGATTTGTAGAGGCCCACAACATGTTGCCTCATTTTTTGCTCACTTGTCGGGCAACGCAGCTGTGTTTTCCCTCATGTTTATAAGGCCACTCATTCTTTGGATAAAGGAACATATTGTGTACATATAGTAGTGGGGAAACATAAAGGTCCATGAACCATGTTCTACCATTTTTTAACTGTATGTCATTTTGAACCCTTCAAAGATTTAAGATTTAATATAAGAAACTATTCTCTAAGTTATAAACTTTAGATAGTTTTTTAGATGACCCTTAAATGGACAATGACGCAGTGTCGAAACTTCTATCAAGATATTTTCTAGTGTATGTTTGGAGCTATCTGTAACACATTTATAAGGGTAAGAATAGATACAAGCACATACATATACCTACCTACTAGTCATCTGCCATTATTCTTTTCTTATCACTCATACAAGCACATACATGTATAAAGGAGCTGATTAAATCAAAGGTGAGTTTTTAAGGGGCATTATGCCACAAGGAATACAATTAATGCAACCTTTTCCTTGCAACATATTAGTACCATTAGTGCAATTGTATCTGAATGATAGATGTTGGAGTTGTATAAGACACGTTGCATGATTCTTTGAAATTCTTGGGAGAAAAATAGTATTATTTCAATAATTAAAACACAATGTAGTTTATCAACTATTCTTAGAACACACTATGGTTTTATAAAAAATGACCAAAGACAACTTCTAATGAAGAATAAATAACACCCATAATCAAACAAATCCTAGTCACTATCATTGTAAATTTTATATGGAGATTATGTCTTACATTTGTATTCTTTGTCTACAATATATTTGTACTTGTACAAACCAGACTCTAGAAAAAAGCATAAAAAATAAATTTCTTATGCGATCTTCACATTATCCTCATAACATGTAGATATACATTATGAGAATGAGATTATTACCAGCTTAAGCTGTAAATCTTACTTAAATAGTCAATTTTTTATAGCTTTGATATCCATGATTCGTGAATAGAAAGATTACCCACCATTGTCCACGTCAACTAAATCATGTATTTCTTCACAATAGTGTGATCTTATCATGGCCCATGCGACTATGCTTGTTGTGGAATAAACTAATTAAGAGCCACTCCCAAAATTTGATACCCACATGGAGATGTTAGAATACTCAACATGTATGAGAGCAACATTTTTTAGCTCGAGTGATGAGAAAAACAATTTTTTGACTGCACGATTGCATTGGTGAAAGTGCAACTATCCCTGGGTGGTTTTGGTAATTCCTAACAACATGTAGCTCATTGAGCTAATGCTATTTCAAGATGAATATTTCAGGAAAGCTCAATGATTGGCATGGCATGGATTAGAAAGTGGACCCTTCAAAATTCTAAGGACAAAAGATTGGCTCAAGCTCAAAGCACAAGACTCTACATTTTCTATTTTAGTGATCCAAGATCACATTGAGTCTATAGGAAAAGCCAATACTATTAAGAAGGGTTGATGTGCTGCTTAATGAGGTTCTTGCTCAAAATGCTTAGTGATATGCTCCAAAACCCTCCACTACTTTCTCATATCCACATATGTCCCAAACCAAATATCCAACTCGACCCCACCGATTCTTTCTATCCGAAGCCACCGAGTTCAGTTGACATAGCCATTGCCAGAAACCCTAGTCTTTTCGGTCTCATCGATAGGGATCTCGGTCTCACCGAGATGGGATTGCAACCTCTCTGTTTCCCTTCGTAACGTTTTGGTCAAACCGAGATGAGCGATCGGTCCCACCGAGATTGCAATGCAAACACTCTGTTTCCTTTTCGTAACGTTTCAGTCCAACCGAGATGAGCGAATCGGTCCCACCGAGTTTGCCTGACCAACTCTCTGTTTGACTATTACCAAAATCGGTCTCACCGAGTTTGTGTAATCAGTCTCACCAAGATTACGTTATGCCCTAACCCTAATGAAATCGGTCCCACCGAGTTGACAGTCGGTCCCACCGAAATGCCTAACGGTCACATTATGAACCAAATTGGTCTGACCGAGTTCTCTGAATCGGTCCCACCGAGTTTGGTGATTTGTGTGTAACGGTTAGATTTTGTGTGGAGGCTATATATACCCCTCCACCCACTCTTCATTCGTGGAGAGAGCCATCAGAATATGCCTACGCTTCCAATACATATTTTCTGAGAGAGAACCACCTACACTTGTGTTGAGGTCAAGATATTCCATTCCAACCACATAAATCTTGATCTCTAGCCTTCCCCAAGTTGCTTTCCACTCAAATCTTCTTTATACCAAATCCAATCCTATGAGAGAGAGAAAGTTGAGTGTTGGGGAGACTATCATTTGAAGCACAAGAGCAAGGAGTTCATCATCAACACACCATTTGTTACTTCTTGGAGAGTGGTGTCTTCTAGATTGGCTAGGTGTCACTTGGGAGCCTCCGTCAAGATTGTGGAGTTGAACCAAGGAGTTTGTAAGGGCAAGGAGATCACCTACTTCGTGAAGATCTACCCGAGTGAGGCAAGTCCTTCGTGGGCGACGGCCATGGTGGGATAGACAAGGTTGCTCTTCGTGGACCCTTCGTGGGTGGCGCCCTCCGTGGACTCGCGCGACCGTTACCCTTCGTGGGTTGAAGTCTCCATCAACGTGGATGTACGATAGCACCACCTATCGGAACCACGGATAAAAAATCTCCGTGTCAACATTGCGTTAGCTCCCTCAATCTCCTCCCTTTACCTTCATATGCAATTGTTTTACATTCCGCTGCTATACTCTTAGAATTGCATGTGTAGGTTGATTGCTTGACTTGTGATAAGTTGCTAAAATCTGCCAAGAACTAAATTGGGAAAATGCTAGATTTTTATTTGGTCAAGTAGTCTAATCACCCCCCCCTCTAGGCATACTTTCGATCCTACAATTGGGATGTGTGCTTCTAGTTCCTTTTGCTAGAAATATGAACTATTATACAATAGGAATACATGAGTGTTTGGACCCCCCCCCCCCCACATTGTGCACATGTACCACATAAATTCTCAAGATGATGTGCTGGCCCAGTCTCTCAGAGGTGTTCATAGGGGTAGGGTGTGCGTGCATGCATTCATAGAGGTGAGTGTATGTGCTTATGTATGAGCGTCTACGTCTGTACTGTGTCAAAAAAACTCCCCTTGCCCCCAACTCCACTAGTTCCATATAAAATTTAGCTACATCACAAACCTTCCATATGGAAGGTCCATTCACATGTAGTGGTCAAACATGTATCCATGTCTGGGACATAGGAGAAGTAAGAAACAATCACCTACATGGAAGTTGACAAAGGAAAACATGTCCTCCAATAGCCTAGTCAACCATAAGATAATAGCTGGCATCTTAGTCGAAGATCTGTTACAACATAACCGACAATCTTGATAGAAATTTTCATGTCAAGGTGCATGCCAAAAAAGATATTTGCACGCGGTTTCCGTGTTGGGTACCATACGGTCAATATTTACTTTGTCAGGGGTTCCCTACTTCCGAGACAAATCATCTCCCACGGATAGTCTTTGATAGGCCTTGTCGGCTAATATAATCTATTTACTCAAAATAGAGTTATCTGAATATTTTGTGTTGTGCAAAAAATAAAATTAGTAGTAATGATAATATCTCTCTATGCTTCAATACAAATATCACATGAGCTATTCTGCATGATTGTGATCCATATAATGTGATATTTGCCGAGAATCCTATTGCTATCAATGAATAATTATTTTATGTTTAGATTGTGATGTTTGATTCGTTAATCTATAGATTTATATTGTTCTTTAATGCATTTATCTATTTATTGGCCAATTTATATGAAAGATCCACGTGGGAGCATTGTGCATTATACCTCTATTAGTGAAGTATTTTTGGTGACAATTTGAGCGCAAAAGTTTAGACAAATTTGCCTAACTATAGGATACTAAAATTGTCTGGGCATCTGTAATGAGAGGAAATAATTTCAATTGTATGTCATCTTGCTTAATGCAATATTCTGTTTACTTAATACCTGAGGTGAATACACAAGGATTTTGGAGAGATGCTACTAGTAAACATATAAATCCATATCCAATTTCCTACATAAGAAACCTTCTCCAAATACTTTTACATGCACTTTTATTTTTAGTTATTTATTGAAAATACAAACGTAGTTCCAACAACATTATCTTCCAACTCTTGTTGCAACTAGAAAGGCTAGCGAGATTGAGTCGCTAGAACTGTTGCAGACACAAGAGAAGTTCTTAATCTGTCTTGGGGTGCTACTCGGAAGAGGTTAGGGTTGTTATCTATGTGGATTAATACCTTTGTTTCTAAAGTGAGGGGAAATTATCACTTTCATCAAACCTCTACGCTTGGAGGCCCAACAACTATTACCTAGCGCTACTTCCTTGGAGTAGCAAGCATATGCATGTGGCAATACTCTTATAGAGATCGATGCGGAGGCCCGAGGCATCACCAAACAATGTGAGTTTCAAGGATCAACGCGCTGTCTCTAGGGGTCGACTTCAAGAAAACAATTACATTGTCTGCAAATGTCGATACTCTAGGAACTCTTCGGTGGATCTCTAAGTCCGCGAACATCTTTCTCGAATCACCCACTTGAGCATTATGTGTAGGGTGTCATGGCGAGTATCAACAATGATGGTGACAACGAATCTCCTTTGTAGGCCCCTTGCTCCAACATCAGCGACTTGTTTCTCCGCTAATCATGACTGTGTTGGATGCTGAGCGGAGAATGCAACATATCTAGTTGTGCCAATGGGTGCATAAGCTTCTAAAAAGGGTATTAAGGAGAAATTTATAGGCAATTGAATTGGAGGATTTTAGAATGTCAACTTTCGTTAGGCTAGCTTCAGCCTTCCTCCAATGGAGGAATCACGCCGAGTTGAGCACTATCTTGAACTTTTTGTGAATCATGCCACTAGAGGTGAAAGCTCTTTAACCTCGCAAAAAAGAGGTGAAAGCGCTTTAGGCTTGAGAGATCAACGAAGGAAGCATTGGTTCCAACTAAGACGCCAAAAGATTGGAAAACATCTTAGAGAAACCATGCACCAAACAATAGGTGGTAATGCTTGATATTTGTTGAATCTTCTTTTTTTACACATGAGAACCATCATGAAAGAGTTAACGCATCTATCACCCTTTTCGGGTCAAACTGATGCTAACCAAATATTTGATACTTTAACCTTGCACCAAATGCGAGCATCCTAGCTTGAGAATTTTGATCATGCTCACTGTACTCGCACTAGGCATGTATGTCGCTTTTTCTCTCCAGATGTGTGCAGACATGTCCAGGGCGAACCTTAGGGGGTGACGGGTGGCCCAATGGCCCATTACACACCCTGAGATTTCTCAACATTCTAGCTTGGGCCTCATTCATATGAGAAGTTCACTACTAGCTCACTTTGGCCCAAAATTCTGAATTCAACAGTCTGGTGTGAGCCATAGTTTTAAAATCAGGACCGAGTCGCAAAAACGAGAGCTCATATTTGGCAACCTATGTGGGGGAAAGTGAGCAATTGCGCACAGGTCCAACGCGTTGCTGCTAAATGGGTCGGTCCAGTGTGGGACCTAGCGTTGTTTATTTGTTCAAAAATTGAAAGAAAGGTTCCTTTATTTAAGAAATAAATCTATTTTTTTTTAAATGTTCAGGAATTCAAGGAATGTTCGTGTGTTAAAAAAATCACCAATTAGAAAAATGTTCGTGAATTTTAAAAATATTAGTGAATTACAGAAGTGTTTCCAGTTTAAGAAACTATTTGGGTTTATGAAAAAATGTTCATGAATTAAAAAATGATGACATTTTCAAATTTCTCAATTTTGAAAAAATGTTCATGAATGAACCAATGTTGACATTTTCAAAAGCTGTTCCCAAATTTGAAAAAAAATGTTTACAAAATTGAAAAATGTTAATGAATCAAAAAATACTTTCAAAAATCAAAACAATGTCCTTGGAATTCAAAAAAGTGTTCATGAAATTAAAATATCCACAAATTTTAATTTTTTTATGAATTTAAGAAAATACTAAAGAATTTGAAAAAAATATTGATGAACAAAAACAAATTAACAAAATTGAAAAATATTTGTGAATATGAAAATTGAAAAATATTTGTGAATATGAAAATAAAGAACTAATATAAAAAACAAAATGAAAAATATAAATTAAAAATAAAAAAGGATAAAAACAACGAAAAAAATCACAGAAAAAAACCCGGTCTTCAAAGGTTGTAGATCCTTTCCAGAACCATAATGGGGAGTCTTGCTAGTTGGGCCGGCCCTATCATAAATGGCAGCACTAACAGGGTACGCGTTACCTCACTATCCATTTACCTACGTGGTAAATAGGATTTGCCGCAAAAGATAAGAGCTGGGTGGAAAGTGTATTTACAGCTCCTGGGATTCATACGTGGGTCCACTGGGTACAGGCCGAGGCGACCAAATCTGGCCTAATAACCAACTTAGCTAGACCTAGTTGTCTAACAAATGATTCTAAAAAAAAGTCAAATAAATGATAGAAATCCTACTATCTAACCTTCATTCATTCTGCCCTCGAAAAAAGAAAAAACCCTTCATTCATTCTGTAAAAATAAAGTTATGCTGAACCGGGGAACCGTACGAACGGGCGGTCCGACAGGTGGAAAGATGAACCACAAGATTCGCCGATTTGATCGCCGTTCCGAGTTTTAAAACTATGGTGTGAGCTGCTTCTTGCATAACCGCACCTGTCGTGTCAACTACTAACAAGTATCTTGATCCAAACCATCAAGTTCTGTTACTAAATCAATCAAGTTCAAAGAAATAAAATCCAAAAGAGCGGTGTTTCATCACCATGCTCCAATACTTTGTTACCAGTTATAACAAAAAAAATCAGAGATAGGAGAACAGCACAAACTACAAAACAGCAGCCATACGAATTAATATCACTACGGATTTAGTCTCAGCATTGCAATCAACCAACTGAAGCTTTCACTACGGTTATGACGCGCTTACGGTATATTCCTGTAACTTGATGGGACGATATTTATACCATAATCTACTCGAGATATTAATCGATCATCAGTGCCGCTATAATCATCATGAGGGCCAAAACGCAGAGAGTATTCCAGTGCATTGCGTTGGCATAATCCGATAGATCGTCCAAAAGAGACGCCATGACGGTTACTAAGTGAATAACTGAACATACACTCTCTGTCAGAGGTGTTTACTGTCGGCGTCATTACGTGCTTGCCTACGTACGTGCGGGAGATCGACCGGCCCTCAGTGCATCTTCTTCCAATTGACGGCGACAATTTTGGTAGAACCTAACCATCGCCCACCAGTGCAATTAACTGGTGCTTGCAGTTGCACACTGTCACATCCACGCGTAACAATGTAAACCTGGGTTTTGCCCCTCCTTCGCAAGAGTAAAATCTATAAAGTTTAAACCCGCTAATCATGCTGTCATGCATGGGAAGCAATCTTACTAAAAACTTTTTTTGCATGGGAAGCAATGAAGAAGTGGTATTAGCCTTGGACTGATAGTGCTTATTAGTTTACCTCAAGAATTAGCAAGAAAGATGTCAGGGGGTACTTCATCTGAAAATGGAATTCAGAGGTAGTACTTGAAGGTATACTTTCTCTGCAGGTACTACAAAATTCTCAACGGCATCTCGAATTTCTACTTCCTTTGAAAGAGAATCTGGATTTCAGAGAACCGCCTGTTCATGAATCCAGTTCAAACAAATTTTTGAATCCTTGTACTCACACATTCATACTCCCAGCACGTGAATGCATTTCAGTTGGTTCCTGGTGGTGTAAGAATTTTTTTCCGTACAACGCTACAATCTCTCGGGTTGGGTGCTTCGCTCAGCGTTCACATCACCTGCGTATTTCTTAATGCGTAAGATTAAGCGTACGTACATTACTAATGGCGAAGGCAGCCGCCACTTATTTCCCCAGGTGCCAACCACAATGTTAGAGTCGATTTCTATCAGCCTATCATTTTTGGATGGAGACAGAAAAGAGATATACAGATAAGGAAGAGGATAAAGGTATCTTTTTTAGATTAAGCTAAGTAACTTGGTCCAGAGTGCCGATGGCTATAAACTACTTGATTCATTCATATAGGTGAAATTGTACACCAATGATGCACAATGTGCTAGGTCAAGAAAAAGGAGCCAAAAGGCCCCGGGGCCCTTTTTTCTTCTTCTTTCAGTAACACATTCTGAAATAGCAAAATAATAAGTTCACAAATACATATCTAGTTGTGCCAACGGGTGCATAAGCCTCACCAAAAAAAATGGTATTGAGAACTTTCTAGGCATGTGAATCAAAGGCCTTCGAAATGTCAATTTTTGTTAGGCCAGCTCCAGCCTTCCACCAGTGAGGAATAACGCGGAGTTGAGCGTCATCCTGAAATTTTGAGAATCCTACCATTAGAGGTGAAAGCACTCTAGGCTCAGAGCTCAGCGAAGGAAGCATTGGTTCCAACTAAGATGCCAAAACTTGGAAAAGATCTGAGAAAAAACCATGCACCAAACCATAGGGTGATAATCCTTGATATTTGTTGGATCTTCTTTTTTAGGCAGGAAAACCATCATGGAAGAGTTAACACGGTCACTCTTTTTAGGTCAAAACGATGCTAACCAAACATTTGATATTTTAACCTTGCACCAGATGCAAGCATCTCAATGTGAGCATTTTCATCATGCTCGTCGCAGTCGCACCTGCCATTTATGCCGCTTTTCTCTCGAAGCATGTGTAAATATGTCTAGGGGCGAATCTTAGGGGGTGACGGGTGGTCGACTAGCCCACTGCACACCGTGAGATTTCTTAACATTCTATATTTCATAGCAATTTTTTAAATAAATAATGCCTTGGGCCACATTCATATGAGAAGTTCACTAAGGGCCCACTTTGGCCCAAAATTATGAATTCAAGAGTCTGGTGTGAGCCATAGTTTTAAAATTAGGACCGAATCCGCAAAAAACACAAGAAGGGAAATATATATTTACAGTCATGGGATTCAAACGTAGGTCCACAGGGTACAGGCCGAGGCGACTAAATCAGGCCCAATAGCCACTTCAGATAGGCCTAGTTGTCTAATAAATGATAGAAATCCTCATATCTAACATTCATTTTGTAAAAACTAAAATTACACTGGTGTCAAACCAGACGAACCGGCGGTCCAACCGGTGGAAACCAGAACCACATGACTGATTGCTTCTTCTTGCATAACCTGCCATGTGTCGTGTCAACTACTAACAAGTATCTTCTGCCCGACTCCAATGAAGGAGGGGCGATGACGGCAGCGTGCTTTCGGGCCTTCGCAAGTATATTCTTGCAACTTGATGGGTCGATACTTACATCATAATCTACTCGAGATATTCATGCACTTGAGGAGTCCAAAAGAAACATCTCGTTGCTGCTATAATCATCATCAGGGCCAAAACGCATCGAGTATTTCAGTGCATTGCATTGGCATAATCCGATAGATCATCCAAAAGAGACGCCATGACGGCTACTAAGTGAATAACTGAACATACACTGTCGGTCAGAGGCGTTTACTGTCGGTGTCATTACGTCCTTGCCTACGTACATGCGGGAGATCGATCAGCCGTCAGTGCATCTTCTTCCGGTCGACGGCGACATTTTTGGTAGAACCTAACCATCGCCCACCAGTGCAATTAACTGGTGCTTGCAGTTGCACACTGTCACCATCCATGGGTAACAATGTAAACCTGGGTTTTGCCCCACCGGTTAACAAAGTGACCGTTGGGCCTTCGCAAGAGTAAAATCTAAAGTTTAAAATCGCTAATCGTGTACGGGCAGCAATGTTACTAAAACAAAGTTTGCGTGGGAAGCAATGGAGAAGTGGCATTAGCCTTGGACTGATAGTGCTTATTAATTTACCTCAACAATTAGCAAGAAAAATTTCAGGGGGTACTTTGCTTCATCTGAAAATGGAATTCAGGGGTACTTGGGCGTACTTTCCTCTGCAAGTAATACATAAATTATCATAAGATATATGAACTCGCTAGATACTTAACACTCACGCGTCACCTAAGTTTAATCTCCATATAGTACTAGAAGTACTTGTCAAAACCTATGCTGGCTGTATGAAGAAACCCACATGTTGACAGGAAGTACCATGGTGTACGTTCAGCTAAAAGGCTAATTTAACAAAACCTAGCTATCAATTGCAAAATGGTGCACACAATGCAGCGATAGAGAGACTCTCCTGTGATTCGTCCGAGGGTTAACTAGCGAGGTGTGGACGGTGGTATTGTCCTGGATTCCTAGGATTGCAATATCTCGGCTCCCTCAAGGAAAATTCCTCCTCTCAACCAGTTATGCTCTCAACTCTCATGGTTAAGAGGAAATTCTCAGCGGCATTTTTCTACTTCCTTCGAAATAAAATATAGAAAAAACCGCATGTTCCTAGGTTATGGAGTTAGCATGGGTGCATGAATGCAGTCCAAACAAAAATTGAATCCTTTTTTTTATAACGAAGATAGTTGCCCAGTTAATTATGGAAAACCGGGTGAAAACCGATACAAACAGGGCCAAGCCCTCCACAAAAACATGACACATCCAGAGCCACGCCCATACTCCCACCACATGAGTGCATTTCAGTAGATTTTCTGGTGGTGTAGACAAATTTCCGTAATGTTACTATCTCTCGGGTCGGGTGCTTCGCTCAGCGTTCACGTCACCTGCGTCTTTCTTAATGCGTAAGATTAAGCGTACGTACATTAATAATTGTGAAGGCAGCCGCCACTAATTTTCTCATGTGCTAACCACAATGTTAGAGTCGATTTCTATTAACCTATCATTTTTTGGATGGAGACAGAAAAGAGATATACCGATAAGGAAGAGGATAAAGGTACAGTATCGTTTTTAAATTATGCTAAGTAAGTTGGTCCAGAGTGCCGATGGCTATAAAATACTTGATTCATTCATATAGGTGGAAATATTGTACACCAGTGATGCAAAATGCGCTAGATCAAGAAAAGGGAGCAAAAGGCCTCAGGGCCCTTATTTTTTCTTTTCTTTCAATAACACATTTTGAAATAGCAAAATAATAAAAAGTTCATAAGCCTCATAAAAAAAGGGGTATTGAGAAATTTCTAGGGAAGTAGGCCTTTGAAATGTCAATTATTGTTAGTTCAGCTCTAGCCTTCCTCCAATGGAGGAATCACGCTGAGTTGAGCATCATCTTTAAATTTTGAGAATCCTACCATTAGAGGTGAAAGCACTCTAGGCTAAGAGCTCAGTGAAGGAAGCATTGGTTCCAACTAAGATGCCAGAAGCTTGGTAAAGATCTTAGAGAAACCATGCACCAAACCATAGGGTGGTAATCCTTGATATTTGTTGGATCTTCTTTTTTAGGCAGGAAAACCATCATGGAAGAGTTAACAAGGTCACTCTTTTTAGGTCAAACTGATGCTAACCAAACATTTGATATTTTAACATTGCACCAGATGCAAGCATCTCAGTGTGAGCATTTTCATCATGCTCGCCGTACTCGCACCTGCTATGCCGCCTTTCTCTCCAAGCATGTGTAAATATGTCTAGAGGCGAACCTTACGGGGTGACGGGTGGTCCAATAGCCCGCTCCACACCGTGAGATTTCTCAACATTCTATATTTCATAGCAAATTTTTTTTAAACAATCCTATCCTAGGCCACATTCATATGAGAAGTTCATTACGTGCCCACTTTGGCCCAAAATTCTAAATTCAACAGTCTGGTGTGAGCCATAGTTTTAAGATCAAGACCGAATCCGCAAAAACACATGAGGGGAAATATATTTACAGCTCCTCAGATTCAAACGTAGGTCCACTGGGTACAGGCCAAGGCGACTAAATCTGGCCCAATAGCCACTTCAGCCAGGCCTAGTTGTCTAACAAATGATAGAACTCATATCTAACATTCATTATGTAAAAAGTAAAGTTACACTGAACTGGCCTCGAACCGGACGAACCGGCGGTCTGACAGGTAGAAACCTGAACCACATGACTCATCGATTCGATTGTCCTCCCGGGTTTTAATACTATGTTGTGAGCTTGTTCTTGCATAACCTGCCACATGTCGTGTCAACTACTAACAAGTATCTTCTGCCCGGCTCCGGCAAGGGAGGAGCGATGACGGTGGCACGCTTTCGGTCCTTCGCAAGTTTATTCCTACAACTTGATGGATCAATACTTACATCATAATCTACTCGAGATATTAATTGGAACACACTAGGGACATCCACACCTTAATTAGCAAAGACTTCATGTATGATGTGCAGGGTTACGCTAGCTAATAGACATATGAAGGTTTCACCCATCTGCCCAATTTGCTCTGAGGTCTTAGAAGATACAAAACATATGTTGCTCCGGTGTAATAAAGCAAAGGAGGTTTGGGAAAGACTGGGACTGGATGATATCATTGAAAAAGCTTGCGAGATTGATCGTGCAGGAGAGGCGGTGCTGGAGTACCTACTATTCCTACCAGATCAAGATTTGTGGATATTGGGTTGCCACAATGTGCGTGAGTTGATTGCTATCTCAGCATGGTACCTATGATGGGAAAGACGGAAGTTGGTTCACAATGAGAAATACAAAATGTAACGCAGATTTCAATGGGAATCCTTGGCCTTACCACAAATTTTGTTAATGCATTATCCCCCAAGGCGTCTGTGAAGAAGGAGAATTGTCTTGCCCTCCAAGAGGTTTTGTTAAACTCAACTTTGATGCTTCCTTTGATCACGACCTTCTTAGGGGTAAAATGGGAGCAGTTCTTAGAGATGACAGATGCAGGTTTATTGCTGGAGGGAATGAGAGAATAGATTTTTGCGCGGATGTGCTGATGACGGAGGCTAGAGCTCTCAAATTTGGTTTGACATTGGCGCAAAGGGCGGGATGCAATCGCATTATCGTAAATTCGGATAATATGGAGGTGATTGACTCTATGAATGATGGAGGGCACTCAACGGGTGCGGCGGCAGCAATCTTGGAAGACTGTTTTCATTATGCCTATGATTTCGTTACTGCTAGATTTGAGCACTATAATAGGGAAGCAAATAAAGTAGCTCATGAGCTTGCTAGATTAGCTAATTCTTCTTTGACTTCTGATTGGTTTGAGGAGCCTTTAAACGAAATTGTAATGTTCCTCACAAACGATGTACTACTTATTACAAATGAATAAAGTTGGAGTTCTGTTTAAAAAAAAAGCAAAGACTTCATGTGATGTGAGTACTGAGTATACGTTTCTCAGAAACTCTTGCAGACCTTCCTTGAAATCAAGTCATGCACTTGAGGAGTCCAAAAGAAACATCTCGTTGCTGAATGCTATAATCATCATCAAGGCCAAAACACATTGAGTATTCCAGTGCATTGCGTTGGCATAATCCGATAGATCGTCCAAAAGAGACGCCATGACGGCTACCAAGTGAATAACCGAACATACACTCTCTGTCAGAGGCGTTTACCGTCGGCGTCATTGCGTGCCTGCCTACGTACGCCCGGGAGATCGATCGGCCGTCAGTGCATGTTCTTCCAATCGACGGCGACATTTTTACTAGATCCTAACCATCGCCAACCAGTGCAATTAACTGGTACTTGCAGTTGCACACTGTCACCATCCACGCATAACAATGTAAAACCTGGGTTTTGCCCCTCCTCTTAACAAGTGACCGTTGGGCCTTTGCAAGTGTAAAATCTGAAAGTTTAAAATTGCTAATCATGCATGGGAAGCAATGGAGAAGTGTCATTAGCGTTGGACTGATCGTGCCTGTTAGTTTTACCTCAACAGTTAATTAGCAAGAAAGGTATCAGGGTGTGGTACTTCATTCTGATTAGAAAAAGATTCCAGTGGTCCTTGAACGTACTTTCCTCTGCAGGTACTACAAAATTACCATAACATATACAAACTCGCAAGATACTTAACACTCAAGCATCACCTAATGTAAGTTTTATCTCCACATAGTCCTAGTGCTCCTTGTGAAAACCTAGGCACCTGGTGATGTAGATCGAATGAAGTACCATCGAGTACGTGCGTACGTAACTGCAGCCACAAGAGGCTAATGTTAGCTCAACCTTAGCTATCAGCTACAAATTTGATGCACACAATGTAGGGATAGAGAGACTCTCCTGTGATTCGTCTTCTGAGGGTCAGTTAGTCGTGGGCGGTGGTATCATCCTAGATTCCTAGGGCAATCTCGTTACTGCCGACGAATTTTTCTCGAAAAAATATTGGAAATGTTAAAATCAGAAGCCAGATTCTTAGCATTAAAAATCTGACAGCTAGATTTGCCGTGTTAAAACGTATAATTGCCTTGCTTATGTATAGAATTTGTCATGTTCATACAGTGAAAATTGCCATGTGGTGAATAAAACGCCAGAAAAATTGACATGCTACAGTGATTAATTGACATGTGTTCGATCAAGACCCGACGTACCTGAGGGCATCAACATCAAATTCATAGTGATTAAATGACCGTTGCGCCTTCGCAAGAGTGAAATCTAAAGTTTAAAACCGCTATCATGCATGGGAAGCAATCTTGCTAAAACAAAGTTTGCATGGGAAGCAATGGAGAAGTGGCATTAGCCTTGGACTGATAGTGCTTATTAGTCTACCTCAATTATTATCAAGAAAAAATTCAAGAGGTACTTCATCTGAAAATGGAATTCAGGGGTACTTTTTTTCGATAAAGGGCGATTTTATTATCTCAAAATGTAGCATCAAGTGGATACAAAGCATTATGGGTAACACCCGGCCTCTGCATAATTAGGATGCACACGCCCCCATATGAAAGTCTGACAAAAAATTGATGAAAAAAAACCGACAAATCGGCAACAGTAGAGCCCTGTAGACCGACACTATGTCTATGTTGATGGAGGTGGTGGATCGATCCGAAGGTTATGTTGCCACCCATGTTGGGAAAAAAATCCGTAGCCACCTACTCCAATCGCATACACACCGCCTTGAACAGCGGTTGGTCCTCCGGTATTTGTAACATAGACCAAGTACGTAGCAATTGCGTACACCGAAAAATAACCTCACTAGTAGAAAAGGGGGCTTTAGTCCCGGTTGGTAAGGGCCTTTAGTCCCGGTTTTTGAACCGGGACTAAAGGGTCGTTACTAATGCCTCCCCCCTTTAGTCCCGGTTCTTACACGAACCGGGACTAAAGGCCGTCCACGTGGACGCAGCCTGGAGCTCCACCTTTAGTCCCGGTTGGTATTACCAACCGGGACTAAAGGAAATTTTATGATTTTTTTTTTGAAAATTTTTTTTGCGATTTTTTTTTAATTTTTTTTATTTTCAAATTTCTGAATTATTTTAACCTCTAATCTCTAATCACCACCCCTCATCACTGCTCAATTTATCCTCTAATCTCTAATCACCCCTCATCATTCCAAATCATCTAACTTCCTGGACGGTCACCCATCCTCTCACTACTCCAGCCTGAGCACGCTTAACTTCCGGGTTCTATTCTCCCTCGTTTCCAAGTCTGCACTTGTTGTTTTCCTGACAATAGTAAGATGTCAATTCTATTAACCCTCAGGAATTTAGCTTGAGCATGAAGTGACACATTTCACTGTTTGAGTTTGAAACTATTGTTTTAAAAAACAATAATTATTTAGTAACACTAATATTTCTGGAATAGTTAGTTTGACCACAGTTTGACCAGATTTGACCAAAATTCAAAAAAACTGAAATAATTATTTAGTAACACTAATATTCTAGAATAATTAGTTTGACCATTGTTTGACCACAGTTTGACCACAATTTGAATTTTTTGAATTTTTTTGCCTCTCCAGATCTTAAAAGCCCCGTATCTTTTTTTCTGTTAGGTTTTTGAGGATTTTGAAAATGTTTAACAGGGTTCCCCTAGTTAAATTCGGATGTAACTTTTCGAGTAGATGATTTTTCATATAAAAAACTTTTTCATCCGAGTTCGTATGCAAAAGTTATGCCCATTTTAAGAAATTCCAGAGAGATTTTGCAAATAAATCGAAATTCATATTTGTTAATTTTCCCAACAACTAGACCACATATCACATGGGAAACTTATTTTATTTTATTTTTTTGACATTTCCATCATTTTCTTTTGTTTTTTCTAAAACTGAAAAGGCGGTCCACCCGGGGGGGTAGAGTTTGATGGGCCCTTTAGTACCAGTTCGTGCCATGAACCGGTACTAATGCCTCAAAGCCCATTAGTACCGGTTGGTGGCAACAACCGGGACTAAAGGACTAACCTTTAGTCCCGGTTGGTGCCACCAACCGGTACTAATGGGCATCGCACCCTTTAGTCCCGGTTCGTGGCACCAACCGGGACTAAAGGGCCCAGGTGAACCGGGACTAATGCCTTAGCCGCACGAACCGGGACCAATGCTCACATTAGCCCCGGTTCGTGACTGAACCGGGACTAATGTGAATATTGCCCTGTGACGAAAGCCCTGTTTTGTACTAGTGCCTGTAGAGGGGAAGCTTTTTTTTCGTTAAAAACCAAATCATTTCTACATAGCCGAAGCGACCAAATTAAGGGCATACACTCCCACCCTTATTAGTGTTTTGAACCTATTTGAAATACCGTCCAACCAATGACCAAAAATATTGGCAACACTTGTGGGCGCATACAAATTTGACGCTATTTGGATGATTGACCACGTAGAACATGCAAACTTGCATCGGAAAAGGAGGTGTTTGATTGTCTCGTCATGAGTACAAAAACAACACTTCTTACTCCCTTGCCAGTTGCGCCGTGCGAGATTGTCTTTGGTTAGCACAAAGATACCACATGAATTTTTTTACTTTTAGTGGAATCTTGGACTTCCAAATTTTCTTGTTATTACTCACTGGTACCTCAGAATGTGTGAGCGCATGATACATAGAGTCTACAGTGAAGGACCCTGATGTAGTAAGGTTCCAGCGAAACACATTCCGATCTTGTGTCAGGTTAATCGAATCTAGTCGGGATAAAAGATTATGCTATGACACAAGTCAGGGGCCAATCAAATCCTGCCTGAACGAAATATTCGGCGGGGATGAACTGAGCACTTGTGCAATAGTATTATTCTTATCGCGAACAATGTTGTATAAGGCTGGATATTGTTCTGGGAGACTGGCATTGCCTAGCCAGATATCTTCCCAAAAACAAATCTCCGACCCATCCTTTATCGCGATACTTTCCTCTCCAAGTAATACAAAAAATATCATAACATATATGAACTCGCGAGATACTTGCACTCACGCGTCACCTAAGATAGGAGGAGGCTCGAGGGCACTGGTGGGCTCCAGAGGCGAGGTCGGCATGAGCGAGCGTGGGACGCAAGACATACCCAGGTTTGGGGCTCTTCGGAGAGATAACACCCCTAGTCCTGCAGAGTGTGGTTGATATGCGACAGTACACAGTTGCTCCTAGAGCTGTATCGAGGAAGAAGGGAGGCTGGCCCGGGCTTAGGCTACTCCTTCTCCTGGTGTGGCTAGTCTAGCTGATCTGGTGTTCGCTATTGTTCTCGTGTGCGAGAGTTGCTTGCCTGCCCGTATGCATGAGGGCTCCTGGGGGGTTTTATAGACCAACCCCCCAGGGATACAATGGTAATGTTACAAAGCCGTGGGGCCGGGTTGTCATCGTCCGGGAAGCCGGTGCTGGGACCCGCCGGGTGTCAGGGCTCGCCGGGTTCTCAGGGCGCCGGCCCCGTATACCTAGGGGCACTGTTCGCCGTCTTGTCGATCGTCACGGAGTGGCCGGGTTGAGTCGGGTACAGTGGCGCTCCGTCAGGTCGCCGCTTGCTGACGTCAGCAGTGACGATGGGCGCACTGTTGCCACGCCGGCCCTGGTCAGTGGGTAGGTGGGGCACTGTTGCCACGCCCCGGCTGACCAGAGGCATGGGCGGGGCACTGTTGCCTCGGTCATTGGTGGATGGAGACTCGTCCCATTGTACGGCCTGGATGGGACGGGAGCTGACCCGAGGCCGGGTTGGGGAACACGCCAAAGGGGAGCTGGCTTGTTGGAGAAGTCTAGGTGTGCCGGGTTTGGCTGCCTTGAGCTGGTCGTTGGGGCCGGGTTGAGCAGTACGGCCGGGTTGGAGAGTTTGGCCGGGTCGAGGGGCTTGGCCGGGTTGAGCGACCCGGCCAAGCACGAGCCGGCTTGAGGAGCGGTGCTGGACCCGTTGTTTTTTAAAAGGATCTGGGTTCCATTGCCTGCCTGGGGTTCATCCCCCCGACAGTAGTCCCCGAAGCTGTGAAGGTCCGCCATCTTCGGATGGGAGGGCCTTCGCAGCCCCCCCCCTTGAGGAGGCGAATTTTGTGACCGCCGGGTCCGGCAACTCCCACTGTGTGCCGGCTTTCGGAAGCCGAATCGCGGCACCCCGGCTGGGGCGGGAAACCGAAGGGTCCGTCGAATCTTGAGGCAATCTTTTGGGCTTCGCGCGGGCGGCAGGTGGTGCCTGGGAGCCGGAGGGGCCTGACAGGCCACGCGCGTGATGAGACGGGGCGACGCGCTGGGGCCCGCTGCCACGCGCCCTCGGCCCACGCGTGCGGATTTATTGCGGCGTCCGCAAGTCGGTTGTCCTTCTCCAGGCAGTTACTATGCGCGTACGTGCGCAGTTATTACGGGGAAGTGGAACGGGTGAGCGCAAACGATCCCACTTCCCCACGTTCGAACCGCGGGTTATAAATTGGGGGAGGGGAGCGGCGAAAACCATTCTCGCTCGCACTCCCCTGCCTCTTCATCCTTCCTATGCTTCTTGCGACCGCCGCGTGCTGCGACACCCATTGCTTCGAGCAGAGCTTCATCGCCGTTCTTCTTCCTTTCTTTCTTCGTCTTCGTCGATGGCGCTGCCGTCGGGCTCGTGGATGGGCTCGACCGTCACCCTGGACGACATCGCCTATCTCCGCACCACCAGGCGCTTGCCGGGGGAGACGGAGGTTGCCGCGCGCCTACCGCAGGGCGAGCGGGAGCCGCGGCCCGAGGGCACGGAGCGCGTGGTCTTCTACGCACACTTCAAGCGCGGGTTCGGCCTTCCCGCGAGCACCTTCTTTCGCAACTTCCTGGAGTTCTTCGGGCTCCAGCCCCATCATCTTGGCGCGGCCGCCATCGTGCAGCTTTCGGGCTTCGTCACCCTCTGCGAGGGGTACCTGGGGGTCGAGCCTTCGATCGATCTCTGGGTGCGCTTCTTTTCCTTGAAGTTGCAGGGGCCGAGGGCCGGGGAGATGTCCGACTGCGGGGCCGCCGTCATCACCAAGCGGTCGGGCGCGGACTGCCCCAAGATGCCGCTGGAGGATTCTGCCAAGAAATGGCAGAATTCTTTCTTCTACGTCCGTAATCTCGGCGCGGACCACATCAACCTGCCGCCGTTCATCAACGCGCCGCCGTGGGGGAAGCAGAACTGGGGTTATTACCCCAAGCACCCGTCGCAGGAGGTGCTCAACCTCTGCCAGCGGGTGTCGGAGATGCAGCAACTGGATTCCTACCGTGTCAGCGTCTTCAACCGGCTCCTGGACAAGCATCGGCAGCTCAAGGAGCAGCTCGCCGCCAAGGAGGAGGAGCTCCACGTTGCGGCAGGTATTCTTCTTTTGCGTGCCCTTTTTTAGTGGGGGCGCGCTAGCGCACCCACTGGGTGTAGCCCCCGAGATTCGGGCCAACTGCGTACCAGTTGGGTCGAATCTTAAACTGGTAATTTGTTTCTGGATCTTTCTTTGGCAGCCGAGGTGCTGTCTTGGAGAACCTGGCTGATCCGAGCCGGCTTCCATTACGACCGGCTTGTTGCTGACGCCGGCTGGCTTGGGGCCGAGGTGGTGGAGGCGAAGGCGGCGGCGACGGGAGCCCGGCAGGCGCTTGATGAAGCCAGCCAGCTGCGGGAGCAGCTGGCGGGCGACAAGAGCCGTCTCGAGGCCGAGGTGGAAAGCCTCAAGGCGGAGGCCGCCAAGGTTGTGGAGGCGCAGCAGGCCCTTACCGAGGCCGACCAGCAACGCGGCAAGCTGGCCGACGATAAGGGCCAGCTCCAGGCCGAGGTGGAGCGCTTGAAGGCGCTGGTGGCCGTGGAGGAGGAGACCCGTCAGGGGGAAACCCGTCGCCGCGAGGAGGCCGAGAAGACGACCGAGGCCAAGGATGTCGAGCTGAAGGCGGCCCTTGCCAAGGTTGCCGACTTGGAGAAGGCGCTGCAGGAGCGTGACCACACCATTGCCCGGGAGCGGCGCGGTACGTTGCTCGAAGCGCAGCACCTGGAAGAGCCCTTCTCCAATAAGTGCTTTTCTTGGGTTCTGCCGGGTTGGGATCCCGGCTTCTTGTCCTTGGTGATTTTTTCTGACTTTCTTCGCTTTCTGGCAGGGGCCTTCCCGAAGACGCGCCAGCTGGCGGAGGAAGCCGTCCGCTTTCAGCGTGGCCCGCTGGGAGTCGTCGGCTCCGGGACCGACCCGCAGGTGGCTTGGACCTTCTCGAAAATCATGACCGCCGCCAAGGCTCATCTGAGAGTCTTGGGCGAGCAGATGGGGCGGCTCTCTGAGGCCGGTGCGGCGATGATGGTGGCCCTGTGGCCGGGCTCCGTTGCGCCGAACAGCTTCGCGCGGCTGGTGCGGTGGTTGGAGACGGGGCCGGATCGGCTCCACGACTGGCGGGTTTCTGCTGCTCGTGCTGGTGCCGAGATGGCGCTCCGGTTTGCGATGTCTTGGCATCCGGACCTGTCGCTGGATGCGTTGATGGCCAGCGAGCCGGCTCGGAGAGCCAGCTGCAGGCGGAGGCCGGACGGATCGCTGGCCGGGCCAGCTACATCGCTGGGTTCGCCTTCCACGACGAGTTCCGGTCGGAGCAGGCGGAGGATGGTGGAGTCGTGCCTGCCGACAACTATGGCCTGCTTCTGGACGACCCGGAAGGCAGCTTCGAGGAGACAGACGTCTACCGTGATGCGGGTGTCGAGGAGGACACCGGCACTTCGGTGAACCCGGAGGCCACCGAGGGGGAGCCATCTACCGCGCGACCCGGTGCTGGAGATGCCTGAGGCTGCCCTGCTTTGACATAGTACAAATCTCTGTTAGGTAGCAGGTCCACCCACCCACTAGGGGTGCTTGGGTGTAATGAATTCTGGCCTTGGGCCTATTTAAATTTGAACTTGTGATGTGTAAATTTCGTGAATATTTGCGCCCTTGCTTTTCGTCTTTTGAGCCGTTTTCTTGCGACTTTCCCCTCTCGGGCCTCCCCCCACGAGTCTGACGGCCGAGGCTCTGGTCCGTGACAAGGAGTTCGGCCTTTGACAGGAGCGCGCGATACTTAGGCCTTCGAAACGTTGAGTGCGAGCGAAACACCCACTGGGCCAAGCTGGCGGCAATCTGGCGAAGCCGTATGGCGAGCAGCCGGCCGTGCGGCAATTAAAAAGTGGCGGGGCCGGGTTGGGTAACCCGGCGGTCCTTGACTTAGCGTTCGTGGCGCGCTGGTGCTTTGACCCGTTGTGCTTGCCAGCCGACAGCCGAACCCGGTTCTGTGGCCTAGGGTGAAGTGGGGGGCCATGGCAACCTTAATGCGTCAGGAATCACTAAGGCAAGTGGCGGGTGGTGACCAAGCCGGCCAGCCCCCGGGTCGAGCGAGTCGAACTGGTGGCCGGGTTGGTCCAAAGAGGATGATAATGCACAAATGTAGGAGACACAATAGCCTGGTCGGAAAAGGGCAGCCCCTGAGCGTCGTTCAGGGACTCCATAGTTTTCATATGATTACAAAAGGCAGCGATACATACATGCACACAGCTAACTGTAAAACGGGCGCAGGAGTTCCGCGTTCCACGGCCAGCGAGAACGCGGCCGGGTCGACAGAAGCCGGGTTGGTCGGGTCTGCGCCGGTCTTCCAGGGTCGGCTCGTCGCCTAAGCCACCGGCGGTCGTCGGGGTGGGGTTGCACCGGGTCCGGGTGCGGCCGAGTGCGCCTCGCCGGGTGGCGAAGATGTTGTGTGCTGATGATCGCCGGGTCCGTCGGCGCGGGCGGAGCCGGATCCCGCCAGCTTGGCGAGTTGGTTGAGGCGGTCCTCCTGCGCGTTGGCCGCGTCGAGGAGGTCGTTCACCCGCTTGAGGCGGTCCTTCAGCTCCTCACCCGCGAGCTGATCCAGGCTGACTGCGGCCGCCTGGGCAACACACATGTTCTTCACGGGCGTCTCGTAGACGGGCGGGATGGCGCCGAAGGCGCGGCCGACCGCGCCGCCCCGGGCACGCACGTCGACCCGGCTTGGCTCGGCCGCGGTAGGCGTGAAACCGTAGGCGGCGTTGTGCTCCAGCTGAGCTGAGTCTAGGCGACGCTGCGTAGCGGCGAGCGTCTCGGTCAGGTCCAGCAGGCGCTGGCGGTCCTCCTCGAGCCGAATCCGGGCCTCGGCGACGTTGGAGGCGTCGATGTCAGTGTCGATGGGGACGCGAAGACTCTGCATCGTGGCGTGCAACGGGTTGGGCGAGCCGGCCCGATCCGCTACGGCCTTGGCTTCGGCGGCGTTCCTCGCCGCGCTCGACGAGGAAAAGGCGCCGGTGTCGGTGACGAAGACCTCCACGCAGAGGTCCGTCCCTCCGTCGGGAGCGCTGCCGCCGAGGGAGAGAGGGGAGTCGGAAAATTCAAGTACCTCGTTGGGGTACTCGTCGGTCGCGGGTGCATCAGAGATGCGTAGCGCGGCGAAGGAGGCGGCGAGCGCGTCGATGACGTCGTCCGCCAGCGTGACGGGCTCGTCGGAGTCGGAGGGGAGCCCCGTCTGGAGCATGCTCCTGGCCAGGACCTCGAGCTGCCCCATGGTGGGCGCCAACTGTCGTGGTGGGCGCACAGCAGATGCCAAGGGATGGCTAAAGATAGGAGGAGGCTCGAGGGCACTAGTGGGCTCCAGAGGCGAGGTCGGCATGAGCGAGCATGGGATGCGAGACATACCCAGGTTCGGGGCTCTCCGGAGAGATAACACCCCTAGTCCTGCCGAGTGTGGTTGATATGCGACAGTACAGAGTTGCTCCTAGAGCTGTATCAAGGAAGAAGGGAGGCTGGCCAGGGCTTAGGCTGCTCCTTCTCCTGGCGTGGCTAGTCTAGCTGATCTGGTGTTCGCTATTGTTCTCGTGTGCGAGAGTTGCTTTCCTGCCCATATGCATGAGGGCTCCTGGGGGGTTTTATAGACCAAGCCCCCAGGGATACAATGGTAATGTTACAAAGCTGTGGGGCCAGGTTGTCATTGTCCGGGAAGCAGGTGCGGGGACCCGCCGGGTGTCAGGGCTCGACGGGTTCTCCGGGCGCGGGCCCCGCATGCCTAGGGGCACTGTTCGCCGTCTTGTCGATCGCCAGGGAGTGGCCGGGTTGAGTCGGGTACAGTGGCACTCCGTCAGGTCGCCGCTTTGCTGGCGTCAGCAGTGACGATGGGCGCACTATTGCAACGCCGGCCCTGGTCAGCGGGTAGGTGGGGCACTGTAGCCACGCCCCGGCTGACCAGAGGCATGGGCGGGGCACTGTTGCCTCGGTCATCGGTGGATGGAGACTCGTCCCATCATACGGCCTGGATGGGACGGGAGCTGACCCGAAGCCGGGTTGGGGAACACGCCAAAGGGGAGCTGGCTTGTTGGAGAAGTCTAGGTGTGCCGGGTTTGGCCGCCTTGAGCTGGTCGTTGGGGCCGGGTTGAGGAGTACGGCCGGGTTGGAGAGTTTGGCCGGGTTGAGGGCCCGGCCAAGCATGAGCCGGCTTGAGGGGCGATGTTGGCCCTGTTGTTTTTGAAAAGGATCCGGGTTCCGTTGCCTGCCCGGGGTTCATCCCCCCGACAGGTTTTCATTCATATAGTTGGAAATATTGTACACCAATGATGCAAAATGTGCTCGATCAAGAAAAAGGGAGCCCAAAGGAACTCGGGGCCCTTAACTTCTTCTTTTTCTTAAAAAAACGCATTTTAAAACAACAAAACAATAAAAAGTTCACAAATACATATACACCCAAGACATGTACCTAAATTTTTTCATAAGGAAAGGTGTTAATTTCAGGGTACACGAAAATGACAAATGTGTGGGTCCATCATAGATGTACTTTCGGGGAGTAGTGTATTTGTAACTAGTGAGATGGTACCATCTAAAACAAACTACTCCCTCTATCCGGTCATGCAAGTCGGGCATGGATTTTTAGATCTTTGATTTGAATAATGAAATGTATGTAATATGTCACCAAAAATAAATGTTTAGAAACTTCATTCGACAAGAAATCTGATGATATATTTTTAGTAGCATATAACATATATTTCTTTATTTATTAAACTGACGACCTAAATACCATGTCCAACTTATAGACCCGGATAGAAGTAGTAATAATGAGATGGTTAGTCTCCATAAATGACCGTCATAGTACAAGGACAAACACATCTATGCGGAAAAGCATGCCACATTGATAACACGATAGTGTACCTCACTGTTGAGATCCATTAGGGTTTGGCAAGGTTCATGGCAGGTGTTAGAGTGGTCGTTTTCGGCTGCGTTTAGAGAAACATCCTACGAGGGTAGGCAATAGAGTGGCAATAGAGAGGTGGTTAGGGGAACAAGGCAGGTGTCTTGATGATTAAGGAGGTGATGCAAGTGGCTCATCAATAGAGCTTAGGAATACGTAGGTTCTCGGTGGTGGCAGATGTAATGGTTATTACCATCGATCAAGTCCGATGACAAGGAAAATATGATATGGTTAGGAGGTGGTGCTCACTAGTGATGTATTTCAATGGCTTCTGTAGCTGCTAGATACGATTTTGGAGGGAGGGGGGGACATCAAATGAAGTGACGAGGAAGGTGTCGAGAAATGGGGAGTATATGCGCAAATAAACAAAGGAATGAGTTGCGAGAGTCATCCTTCCGAGCCAATGAAATCAACACCCGGGAGCACGAGATGTTTGGCCCCGCTAATCTGGATCCCGATTCAATGGGTTGATGTACGACACTTGATAAATGATTTTCTTGTATCGCTCTTTTATGCTTTGTTCTTCTTCCATGGCAGTACGAGAACAAAACAATTGTTTGGTAGCCCACCTTGCAAGGGGTGAATATGTGTCCTTGGCCATAGTGTGCTCACTAATCTTAGATTTTCACATATTGGATTGGGTGTCACATGTAGATTTCAAACCTTGAGCGGTTAGTCTAGCTTTTGCGTGTTTAGCCTTCCTTGGTTCACTAGAGGTATGTATGAATGTTTAAATGCAGAATGTAAAGCGGGAGATGACGAATTGGAAGAACTTTGATGTAAATTCTAATTTAATCAAGAGGCTTTGTTGTCTGTATTTATGTTTTATTTTTGGTTGGATGTATGTTATTACATCAATTAATAAATTGGACCGTTTGCTAAGAAATGAAATAATTCTTTAAAAGTATCAACCCATACCGAGACCCTATCCAAAAAATGATAAAATGACTAGGATTTGAATGTTCAAAAGTTTATTGGGGTGTGGAGGCGAGGGGGTGTGACAATATTTAAGGTACAACAAAACATGGTAGGGTGATTGTTGGACTTGTTGTACCTCAAGATGTGACATTTAGAATCTTGATCCTATCAAAACTAAATTAATTTTCAATTTAGAAAATATGTACAGCTTTAGGTTTTGAAATGTGTAGTTGAGTGGGTTTTTTTCCGCGATGAAAGTTGAGCAGTTGCCTTTCTAAAGTTTCAGTACAACTTCGGAAATGTCAAAAGACTAACGTCAGATTTTTAAGATTTCCAGTGAACACCCAGAATTATCATGCTAAAACAGATAAAATTGTCATGCTATTGTAAGGGATTTGCAATGCTCTAAAGCAAAAATTGCCATCTGATACCAAAATAAATGGCAGAAAATTGCCCACGCTGTGCAGAGTAATTGCCATACGTTCGATCGGGATTTGACGGTCCTAAGAGCGTCCACTGGGATTGCTTTAAAAACTGACGTTCCCTGGTTAGCGACGTCAAATTGATGATCTGTAATCTGGTCGACAGAAATAATGCAACGGATAGACACCAAAACTGTTATCTGGTCGATTTAAAATTCCTGAGTTCTTCCACTATCTGTATCTGCAGCTGTGCAAATGTCTAGCTACAGTTTGTGAACGGACAGTTGAATATCTAAACGCGCTGGGCGATCACTTCCCGGAGCGCATGTCTCGCCGCTGCCACGTCCCTCCCGGCGACGAACGGGTGCGCGACGAGCTCCGCAACTGATGCACGCTTCCGGTGGTCTTTCTGCAGGCACGCGGACACGAAGCTCCGGAGTTCCGGCGACGCCGAGCCGTCGGGAAGTGCTGGGAGCTCACCGAAGCAGATGGCGCACATGAGCGCCGCCCAGGTCAGCTCCTGCCCGGCGGGGAGCAGCGGGTAGCGCCCCATGAGGAGCTCCAGGACGGTCACGCCCAGCCCCCACACGTCGGCGGCGTAGGGGTCGACGCGGTCCTCCTCGCCCTCGTGCAGCCGCTCCGTGTCGAATCTCTCGGGGCTCATGTACGCGGCGGTGCCCTCGTAGGCCGCGCGGTACTTGCCGGCGCGGGAGACGACCTCGGCGATCCCGAAGTCGCCGATTTTGACCTGACCGGCCCTGTTGACCAGGAGGTTCGCCGGCTTCATGTCCCGGTGGACCACGCGGCGCGCGCGGAGGTACGCCAGGCCGGCCAGCGCCTGGGCCGCCACCTCGGCCAGCGCCGCCTCCGGGAAGCCTCCCTGGCCGCCGCGGACGAGCGAGTCGAGCGAACCGCCGTCCATCAGCTCGAGGAGCAAGGCAGAGTCGCCGGACGGCGTCGGGAGCACCGAGTGACACCGGACGATGTGCGGCGAGTCGACGCGGCGCACAACATCCACCTCCTCGTCGGCGCCGGGATGGCCGCGGTGAATAATCTTGAGCGCGTACAGCGCCGACGTGCGGCGGTGCGAGGCCTTATGGACGGTCCCGCCGTTCCCGCGCCCAAGGACTTTGAGCATGTCAAAGTCGCTCAGGCGGAACTCGCCGTCCGGCCGAGCCGCCGAGGTGGACGGCGTCGCCGCGGTGACCGGCGCCGGGGCCGGGCACCGGAAGGCCCACGTTGGGGCGTCGAGCGTGAGGTGCAGCTGCGGCAGCCGTCTTTCTCGGGCGGCCGCCATTAGATTGATCGCCTTGTGCGTCTGAGCTCTTAAGATCGAATTTGGAAGCTGATTGATGATTTTGGATCGAGCCTTCGAATTGAGGTTTTCTTTTCGGGGGAATGATGGATGGATCGTGATATTGGAATTCAGGTTTGCTTTATACTGAAAATTGTGGCGGCTGAGATTGTGACGAGTAACGGCCGTCCTTTTAAAATCTTTCCTTGGAAAGCAATGTGGTAATGGCAATTCTTAATTAGCTTAGCCAATTACCTTATGCGAGATGTGGATATGCATGGAATTTGTGTGTCTACTATTTTAGGAGTTTGGTGGATATACTCAAGCTGGCTGGAGACCTACATGTTGAAATTGACAGGAAACCAATCACCTGGAGAATGATGATTTCAGAACAAAAACACATGAGGATCTTTGGGATTTTTTTTAGCATTTTAGGTATATTTGATACACAGAGTTTAGTATTTGTTGTTGACTGTTTTTGAGATAGCTAACCACTCGTTTCAAGTGGTACACAGAGTTTAGTATGGGATAAAAAAAGGACTCCACTATAAATCTGATGCCAGATTTTTTTACCATGGCAAATCGAATATTTTTCATGGTAAATTATGCTTTTTTAAGGCTGGCAAGTTTAGTTGAAATTTTGCCATTCTTGCAAAATAAAATTATCATCAACGCGTCAATATAAATTGTCATGAAAAATGTCAGATTTGCAATGCCTAAAAATTTGACGTCAATCTTTTACTTTTTTCGTAAAAATGAAAAAAAAGCCTGAGCACCTGCTCAGGATATTTGAGATTTCTTGTTTATACAAGTTTTTCAATATTTCAATGTTGAGATTGGTTACTAGCTCCAGTTTGATAGAATTATTTTTTGGGGAATTTGAGGGAATGTGTTCTTATTTATTGATTGCTTTTTGGTTTACACGACTGCCAAATGAGTGCTTGTCGAGCTTTTGTAACTAATCGTGTACGAGATTTTGGCCTATTAATACGAATTTTAGTTTTTTCTTATCTTTTGGACAACGAGTAATTTAAAGTTTAACATGGCTTACTTCGCAAAAAAAATTAACATGGCTTTATATCCCCTGTTACCGTAAAAGTAGTCCAACCATGTAAAGCAAATGCAGTAATAAATATTAAAGGCGGGAATGGTGAAGAAAGATATTGCTCTATATCAGGAAATTAAATTTGAGCCATTGGATGCAACTTGGACATCCTAGATCAGAAGATGCCCCTTGGCCGTTGTGGTCTGAAATTGCAGAGTGCCCATTTAGCTGAAGATTGATCCCTTGGAAAACTGAAGAATGAGGTGTAATTCTGTCATGCACGCGAGCACTGCACTCGGCGACGAGGGATGCCCCCTTGTTTGTTCGGTGAAGGGCTAACACTCGCGATCTGCTCCTAACTCATGAGCACAAAACAAGTGATGACATGGTGATTTTTACCCAGGTTCAGGCAACACGAAGGTGTAAAACCCTACGTTCTGCTGCTTGGATTGATTATATGATGGAGAAGAAGAGGTGCTGCTTCTTGGCAGAGTAGCTCTTGTCCTAGTAGCTCTGTGGACTGTCTAAGCGTGACGAGTCTGAACCCTTTTTCAGGGGGCTATGGATCTCTTTTTATAGTCTCAAGGAGTTGCCACAATACCCAAGCTACATCTATTACAATAAATCATTAAATGCCTTGATATGTGTCGGTCTACCGCTTGCCGGGTAGGGGAAATGCCCGTCTTGTCAAAGTAGGTATGCATGTGCATTCCTTTTACCATGACATGTCGTGGAGGAGGTGTCATGCTCTTGGGGAAAAGGTGTGCTGGTTCACCCTAGTCTCCACCTAACCGCCTCGTAGCAGTGTTCTCCATGTGATAGCTCACCCCACGCCTTTGGAGGCTTGTAGCAGGCCTATGGACTAGCCTCACCGCTGTTGGCCGTGGCACGGGTTGCCGTTATGCCTGTCAGCCACTCACTACAGCGTTGACGAATGGTTGCCGGGGTAGGAGCCGTTGAAGCCGTTCGCCGGACATTGACGCCGAAGAAGCGACTGATGGGAGTGATGTCTACTACGCAACTTTATTCTTGTAGAATCTATTTTTTGACTGGTCACTGTAGGGAAAACCCCCACAGCCTTGGCTCTATATTCATCATAAGGTTACAATATGTACAAAGGTTATGAAGGATAACCCAAAGGAAAGAAAATAAATCCTAGGCTAAAAAAGAGCATGAGTACATCAGGGGGGAGGGAAGTTACCCAACTCACAAGGCCCTCTTTAAACCTAGGCCTAATCCTAAAGGAGAGCAGAGATATATCATGGATGAAAGACCTTCTCCAGTGATTAAAGCTAGACTGGAGGTGTCTAAACACTTTGGCATTCCTGATAAATCAGATGTTCCAGCAAGAAGTGAACACCACTTTAGCAAAAGAAAGGCTTGTTGAAGTCCCTCCTAGCATTGAGAGCAATTTCAGACATATTGTTTTTTTTTTGAAAACTTGGGACAGTGAGGGCAACCCCCCACTGACTTTGTATTACATCTCAAGACACCAGATTACATGGGGAGTAGATTACATAGAGACAGGAGGAGTTAGAGTATCCCTATACATCAAAGGTATAAGGTTGTAAAGCTAGAGCAGAGCAACAATCTGGTCAACAAATGGCACTAAGGCCTCTTTGATCTTGTGTCTCATCATGCCAAAGTCCCCTTTGAATCTCTGGCTCCACCCATCAATGGTCGGCGTCACACTTCTAAACAGCATATTGTTACGTTCCTTCTGTTGGGGAACGTAGCAATAATTCAAAATTTTCCTACATGTCACCAAGATCAATCTATGGAGTCATCTAGCAACGAGGGAGGAGTGGATCTACATACCCTTGTAGATCGCGCGCGGAAGCGTTCAAGAGAACGGGGTTGATGGAGTCGTACTCGTCGTGATCCAAATCACCGATGATCCCAGCGCCGAATGGACGGCACCTCCGCGTTCAACACACGTACGGAGCAGCGATGTCTCCTCCTTCTTGATCCAGCAAGGGGGGAGGAGAGGTTGATGGAGATCCAACAGCACGACGGCGTGGTGGTGGAAGTAGCGGGATTCCAACAGGGCTTCGCCAAGCGCTGCGGGAGGAGGGAGATGTGTCACGGGAGGGAGAGGGAGGCGCCAGGGCTTGGGTATTGCTGCCCTCCCCTTCCCCACATATATATAGGGGCAAGGGAGAGGGGGGCGCGCAGCCTTGGCCCTTCCTCCAAGGAAGGGTGCGGCCAGGGAGGAGTCCATCCTCCCCAAGGCACCTAGGAGGTGCCTTCCCCCTTTAGGACTCTCCGTTTCCCTTATCTCTTGGCGCATGGGACTCTTGGGGCTGGTGCCCTTGGCCCATATAGGCCAAGGCGCACACCCCTACAGCCCATGTGCCCCCCCGGGGCAGGTGGACCCCCTTGGTGGACCCCCGGACCCCTTTCGGCACTCCCGGTACAATACCGATAATGCGCGAAACTTTTCCGGCGACCAAAACAAGACTTCCCATATATAAATCTTTACCTCCGGACCATTCCGGAACTCCTCGTGACGTCCGGGATCTCATCCGGGACTCCGAACAACTTTCGGGTTACCGCATACTAATATCTCTACAACCCTAGCTTCACCGAACCTTAAGTGTGTAGACCCTACGGGTTCGGGAGACACGCAGACATGACCGAGACGACTCTCCGGTCAATAACCAACAGCGGGATCTGGATACCCATGTTGGCTCCCACATGCTCCTCGATGATCTCATCGGATGAACCACGATGTCGAGGATTCAATCAATCCCGTATTCAATTCCCTTTGTCAATCGGTATGTTACTTGCCCGAGATTCGATCGTCGGTATCCCAATACCTCGTTCAATCTCGCTCGTTACCGGCAAGTCACTTTACTCGTACCGTAACGCATGATCCCGTGGCTAACTCCTTAGTCACATTGAGCTCATTATGATGATGCATTACCGAGTGGGCCCAGAGATACCTCTCCGTCATACAGAGTGACAAATCCCAGTCTCGATTCGTACCAACCCAACAAACACTTTCAGAGATACCTGTAGTGTACCTTTATAGCCACCCAGTTACGTTGTGACATTTGGTACACCCAAAGCATTCCTACGGTATCCGGGAGTTGCACAATCTCATGGTCTAAGGAAATGATACTTGACATTAGAAAAGCTCTTAGCAAACGAACTACACGATCTTGTGCTATGCTTAGGATTGGGTCTTGTCCATCACATCATTCTCCTAATGATGTGATCCCGTTATCAATGACATCCAATGTCCATGGTCAGGAAACCATAACCATCTATTGATCAACGAGCTAGTCAACTAGAGGCTTACTAGGGACATGTTGTGGTCTATGTATTCACACATGTATTACGGTTTCCAGTTAATACAATTATAGCATGAACAATAGACAATTATCATGAACAAGGAAATATAATAATAACCATTTTATTATTGCCTCTAGGGCATATTTCCAACAGTCTCCCACTTGCACTAGAGTCCATAATCTAGTTCACATCACTATATGATTGTAATGAATCCAACATCCATTGGGTTTGTTCATATCTCGCTTGTGAGAGAGGTTACTAGTCAACGGGTCTGAACCTTCCAGATCCGTGTGTGCTTTACAAATCTCTATGTCATCTTGTAGATGCAGCTACCACGCGCTACTTGGATCTATTCCAAATAACTGCTCTACTATACGAATCCGGTTTACTACTCAGAGTCATCCGGATTAGTGTCAAAGTTTGCATCGACGTAACCCCTTACGACGAACGCTTTTACCACCTCCATAATCAAGAAAATTCCTTAGTCCACTAGTTACTAAGGATAAGTTCGACCGCTGTCATGTGATCCATTCCTGGATCACTCTTGTACCCCTTGACTGACTCATGGCAAGGCACTCTTCAGGTGCGGTACACAGCATAGCATACTGTAGAGCCTACCTCTAAAGCATAGGGGACGACCTTCGTCCTTTCTCTCTCTTCTGTCGTGGTCAGGTCTTGAGTCTTACTCAATACTCACACCTTGTAACACAGCCAAGAACTCCTTCTTTGCTGATCTATTTTGAACTCCTTCAAAATCTTGTCACGGTATGTATTCATTTGAAAGTACTATTAAGCGTTTTTGATCTATCCTTATAGATCTTGATGCTCAATGTTCAAGTAGCTTAATCCAGGTTTTCCATTGAGAAACACTTTTCAAATAACCCTGTATGCTTTCCAGAAATTCTACATCATTTTTGATCAACAATATGTCAACAACATATACTCATCAGAAATTCTATAGTGCTCCCACTCACTTCTTTGGAAATACAAGTTTCTCATAAACTTTGTAAAAAACCCAAAATCTTTGATCATCTCATCAAAGCGTACATTCCAACTCCGAGATGCTTACTCCAATCCTTAGAAGGATTGCTGGAGCTTTGCATACTTGTTAGCATCTTTCAGGATTGACAAAACCTTCTGGTTGTATCACATACAACCATTACTCAAGAAAATCGTCGAGGAAACAATGTTTTGACATCCTATCTGCAAGATTTCATAACTAATGTAGTAATTGCTAATATAGTTCCAACAGACTCTCGGCATCGCTACGAGTGAGAAAATCTCATCGTAGTCAACTCCTTGAACTTGTCGGAAAACATCTTAACGACAAGTCGAGCTTTCTTAATGGTGATACTTACCATCATTGTCTGTCTTCCCTTTTAAAATCCATGTGTACCCAACAGCCTTACGACCATCAAGTAGTTCTTTCAAAGTCTATACTTTGTTTTCATACATGGATCCTCTCGGTTTTATGGCCTCAAGCCATTCGTCGAAATCCGGGCCCACCATCGCTTCTCCATAGCTCGTAGGTTCATTGTTGTCTAGCAACATGACTTCCAAGACAGGATTACGTACCACTCTGAAGTAGTACGCATCCTTGTCGTCCTACGATGTTTGGTAGTGACTTGATCCGAAGTTTCATGATCACTATCATAAGCTTCCACTTCAATTGGTGTAGGTGCCACAGGAACAACTTCCTGTGCCCTCCTACACACTAGTTGAAGTCATGGTTCAATAACCTCATCAAGTCTCCACCATCCTCCCACTCAATTCTTTCGAGAGAAACTTTTCCTCGAGAAAGGACCCGTTTCTAGAAACAATCACTTTTGCTTCCAGATCTGAAATAGGAGGTATACCCAACTGTTTTGGGTATTCTATGAAGATGCATTTATCCGCTTTGGGTTCGAGCTTATCATCCTGAAACTTTTTCACATAAGCGTCGCAGCCCCAAACTTTTAAGAAACGACAGCTTAGGTTTCTCTAAACCATAGTTCATACGGTGTCGTCTCAACGGAATTGCGTGGTGCCCTATTTAAAGTGAATGCGGTTGTCTCTAATGCCTAACCCATAAACGATAGTGGTAATTCGATAAGAGACATCATGGTATGCACTATATCCAATAGGGTGCAGTTATGATGTTCGGACACACCATCACACTATGGTGTTCCAGGCGGTATTAGTCGTGAAACAATTTCCACAATTTCTTAATTGTGTGCCAAACTCGTAACTCAGATATTCATCTCTATGATCATATCACAGACATTTTATCCTCTTGTCACGACGATCTTCAACTTCACTCTGAAATTACTTGAACCTTTCAATAATTCAGACTTGTGTTTCATCAAGTAAATATTCTCAGCATCTACTCAAATCATCTGTGAAGTAAGAACATAACGATATCCACTGCGTGCCTCAGCACTCATTGGACTGCACACATCAAATGTATTACTTCCAACAGGTTGCTCTCTTGTTCCATCTTACTGAAAACGAGGCCTTTCAGTCATCTTGCCCATGTGGTATGATTTGCATGTCTCAAGTGATTCAAAATCAAGTGAGTCCAAACGATCCATCTGTATGGAGTTTCTTCATGCATATCTACCAATATGACTCAAATGGCAGTGCCACAAGTATGTGGTACTATCATTATTATTTTATATCTTTTGGCATGAACATGTGTATCACTACGATCGAGATTCAATAAACCATTCATTTTAGGTGCAAGACCATTGAAGGTATTACTCAAATAAACAGAGTAACCATTATTCTCCTTAAATGAATTACCGTATTGCGATAAACATATTCCAATCATGTCTATTCTCAACGCAAACACCAAATAACAATTATTTAGGTTTAACACCAATCTCGATGGTAGAGGGAGCATGCGATGCTTGATCACATCAACCTTGGAAACACTTCCAACACATATCGTCATCTCACCTTTAGCTAGTCTCCGTTTATTCCATAGCCTTTTATTTCGAGTTACCAACACTTAGCAACCGAACCGGTATCTAATACCCTGGTGCTACTAGTAGTACTAGTAAAGTACACATTAATATACTTCTGTCGACCTTGCCTGCCTTCTCATCTACCTAGTATCTAGGGTAGTTCTGCTTCAGTGACCGTTCCCCTCATTACAGAAGCACTTAGTCTCGGGTTTGGGTTCAACCTTGGGTTTCTTCACTAGAGCAGCAACTGATTTGCCGTTTCATGAAGTATCCCTTCTTTCCCTTGCCCTTCTTGAAACTAGTGGTTTCAGTAACCATCAACAATTGATGCTCCTACTTGATTTCTTCTTTCGCGGTGTCAAACATCGCGAGTTGCTCAAGGATCATCATGTCTATCCCTGATATGTTATAGTTCATCACGAAGCTCTAATAGCTTGGTGGCAGTGACTATGGAGAACCATCACTATCTCATCTGGAAGATTAACTCTCACTCGATTCAAGCAATTGTAGTACTTAGGCAATCTGAGCACATGCTCAACGATTGAGCTTTTCTCCCTTAGTTTGCAGGCTTAAGAAACTTGTCAGAGGTCTCATACCTCTTGACATGGGTACTAGTCTGAAATCCCAATTTCAGTCTTTGGAACATCTCATATGTTCTGTGACGTTTCAAAAATGTCTTCGGTGCCTCAATTCTATACCGTTTTAACATTACGTACTGAACTATCACGTAGTCATCAAAACGTGTATGTCAGATGTTTCGCAACATCCACAAACGACGCTCAAGGTTCAGCACACCAAGCGGTGCATTAAGGACATAAGCCTTCTGTGCAGCAATGAGGACAATCCTCAGTTTACGGACCCAGTCCGCATAATTGCTACTATCAACTTTCAACTAAATTTTTCTCTAGGAACATATCTTAAACAGTAGAACTAAAGCGTAAGCTATGACATAATTTGCAAAGACCTTTTGACTATGTTCATGAAATTAAGTTCATCTGATTATTTATTTAATGAACTCCCACTTAGATAGACATCCCTCTAGTCATCTAAGTGATACATGATCTGAATCGACTAGGCCATGTCCGATCATCACGTGAGACGGACTAGTCATCATCGGTGAACATCTCCATGTTGATCGTATCTACTATACGACTCATGTTCGACCTTTCGATCTCTTGTGTTCCGAGGCCATGTCTGTACATGCTAGGCTCGTCAAGTCAACCTAAGTGTTTCGCATGTGTAAATCTGGCTTACACCCGTTGTATGCGAACGTTAGAATCTATCACACCCGATCATCACGTGGTGCTTCGAAACAACGAACCTTCGCAACGGTGCACAGTTAGGGGGAACACATCCCTTGAAATTTTAGTGAGGGGTCATCTTATTTATGCTACCGTCGTTCTAAGCAAATAAGATGTAAACATGACAAACATCACATGCAAATCATAAAGTGACATGATATGGCCAATATCATCTTGCGCCTTTTGATCTCCATCTTCGAGGCGCGGCATGATCACCTTCGTCACCGGCATGACACCATGATCTCCATCATCATGATCTCCATCATCGTGTCTTCATGAAGTTGTCTCGCCAACTATTACTTCTACTACTATGGCTAACGGTTACCAATAAAGTAAAGTAATTACATGGTGTTTTCATTGACACGCAGGTCATACAATAAATTAAGACAACTCCTATGGCTCCTGCCGGTTGTCATACTCATCGACATGCAAGTCGTGATTCCTATTACAAGAACATGATCAATCTCATACATCACATATATCATTCATCACATCCTTTTGGCCATATCACATCACATAGCATACCCTGCAAAAACAAGTTAGACGTCCTCTAATTGTTGTTGTATGTTTTACGTGGCTGCAATGGGTTTCTAGCAAGAACGTTTCTTACCTACGCAAAAGCTACAACGGTGATATGCCAATTGCTATTTACCCTTCATAAGGACCCTTTTCATGGAATCCGATCCAACTAAAGTGGGAGAGACAGACACCCGCTAGCCACCTTATGCAGCAAGTGCATGTCAGTCGGTGGAACAGGGCTTCGCCAAGCGCTGCGGGAGGAGGGAGATGTGTCGCGGGAGGGAGAGGGAGGCGCCAGGGCTTGGGTATTGCTGCCCTCCCCTTCCCCACATATATATAGGGGCAAGGGAAAGGGGGGCGCGCAGCCTTGGCCCTTCCTCCAAGGAAGGGTGCGGCCAGGGAGGAGTCCATCCTCCCCAAGGCACCTAGGAGGTGCCTTCCCCCTTTAGGACTCTCCCTTTCCCTTATCTCTTGGCGCATGGGCCTCTTGGGGCTGGTGCCCTTGGCCCATATAGGCCAAGGCGCACACCCCTACAGCCCATGTGGCCCCCCGGGGCAGGTGGACCCCCTTGGTGGACCCCCGGACCCCTTTCGGCACTCCCGGTACAATACCGATAATGCGCGAAACTTTTTCGGCGACCAAAACAAGACTTCCCATATATAAATCTTTACCTCCGGACCATTCCGGAACTCCTCGTGACGTCCAGGATCTCATCCGGGACTCCGAACAACTTTTGGGTTACCGCATACTAATATCTCTACAACCCTAGCGTCACCGAACCTTAAGTGTGTAGACCCTACGGGTTCGGGAGACACGCAGACATGACCGAGACGACTCTCCGGTCAATAACCAACAGCGGGATCTAGATACCCATGTTGGCTCCCACATGCTCCTCGATGATCTCATCGGATGAACCACGATGTCGAGGATACAATCAATCCCGTATTCAATTCCCTTTGTCAATCGGTATGTTACTTGCCCGAGATTCGATCGTCGGTATCCCAATACCTCATTCAATCTCGTTACCGGCAAGTCACTTTACTCGTACCGTAACGCATGATCCCGTGGCTAACTCCTTAGTCACATTGAGCTCATTATGATGATGCCTTACCGAGTGGGCCCAGATATACCTCTCCGTCATACGGAGTGACAAATCCCAGTCTCGATTCGTACCAACCCAATAGACACTTTCGGAGATACCTGTAGTGTACCTTTATAGCCACCCAGTTACGTTGTGACGTTTGGTACACCCAAAGCATTCCTACGGTATCCGGGAGTTGCACAATCTCATGGTCTAAGGAAATGATACTTGACATTAGAAAAGCTCTTAGCAAACGAACTACACGATCTTGTGCTATGCTTAGGATTGGGTCTTGTCCATCACATCATTCTCCTAATGATGTGATCCCGTTATCAATGACATCCAATGTCCATGGTCAGGAAACCATAACCATCTATTGATCAACGAGCTAGTCAACTAGAGGCTTACTAGGGACATGTTGTGGTCTATGTATTCACACATGTATTACGGTTTCCAGTTAATACAATTATAGCATGAACAATAGACAATTATCATGAACAAGGAAATATAATAATAACCATTTTATTATTGCCTCTAGGGCATATTTCCAACACCTTCCATATGCTCCAAGAGGCTACGATAAAGACATCCATGAACATTGGTCCGACCCACGTATTCTTAGCTGCATGCAAAAGTTGCACCCGGTTGCCATGTATTGGCCATGCGATCCCCAACTTCCCCCAACATGCTTTGCTGAATTCACAGTGGAAGAACAGATGTTCCACAGTTTCCTCGGGTGGGTGGTGGCATATCAGGCATGCATAGTTATCATCTCTCAGCTTCATGTGTTTCCTCTTGAGCAGCCCCCAGGTGTTCAGCCTATCCGCAAGAAGCAGCCACACAAAAACCTTTCATTTGTTGGTGCATTTTGCTTTCCAGATCCATTTAAACACATCATCCGCTTCCATGTCCCAAAAATAGTGCAAATAGAACTTACTGGAGGCGAGCTCGTCCGATCCCCAAACCGTCTGCCAGGCATCATTCACCTCCGTGAGCTCCAGCGAAGCCAGGGAGGTTTGCAGAACATCAAGCTCATCTCTAGCCTGAACCGAAAGCGGCAAGTAGAAGTTTTGTCCGAGCGTAGGCGACGTCAGGAGCATTTTGATATATATGTCTTCATGTTTAGCGAAGGAGAAAAGACGGGGGTGGCTATCAGCCAGTGTATCACCATGCCAGGCATCTTTCCAAAACAAGGTTGAGCTCCCATCTCCCACCTCAACCGAAGTGACATCTCTGTAGGTAGGCGCCAGGTTCATGACATCCTTCCACCAGAACGACCCACAGGGACCCGAGGCATGCGGGACTAAGCCGTCATAATATGTGTTCCAAACAAGATCAACCCACGGAATGTCCCTGTGGTTATAAAATTTGTGCAGTTGCTTAAGCAGCAGGCCCTGGTTTTGGATCTTCAGATCAAGCACCCCGAGTCCGCCTTTGTGCTTGGGCGTGCAAACTAAATCCCAAGCTGCCATGGAGACTGCTTTCAAGCCATCATTCGCGTTCTTTGCCCAGAGACAATATCGCCGAAGTTTATCCAGATGATCCAGTATTTTCGGCGGGAGTCTGATGGAACACATCGCATAGATCGCAAGAGAGGTAATCACCGAGTTCACCAGGGTAAGCTTCGAACCAAGGTCAAGCAGAGAGGCTGCCGTAGAGAGTTTGCGCTCAACAGACAATACCAGCGGCATGAGGTCTGCGACCGTCGGCCTGGACGTTCCCATGGGCAACCCTAGATATGTAAACAGCATGGCCCCGATGGAGCATCCAAAAACCTGTGCCAGACGCGAGGTGGTGTCTGCGGCGGTGTTGACTGTAATAAGAGTTGATTTTTGGAAATTAATCCGCAACCCCACTGACGACGCGTAGTGTTTTCAGACCAATCAATCTGAAGATAGTTCCACACATGTTGACTAAAAAGACAGTTGAAGAAAAGGTGATCCCTATATTCCCTGGTCTGCAAATGACAGAGTACACAAGAGATACCATCTTAAATATGCCAGCGTCTTCTTTCCACCATATCCTTGGTGTTCAATCTATCCATGATCATCATCCATGCAAACACCTTGATCTTCATAGTGCAGGAGCTGGCCCAAACCCATTTCAATAAAGGGTTGAAGGACAAATTTACATGTACGTAGGAGTGGAACCTCTTGGGGGTGTATGACTTGTCAGTCCCATGCTAGTACCATACATCTTTGGAGGCAGGCTGTCCCTCATGATGCAGTATCAGATTTTTTTAGTCAATAACTCATTATAGGCCTGTTTAGATAAAGGTAAATTAAACTAGGTGGATAAGTTTGCACAGTCCAAACCATCTTTCACAGTGGTCAAAGGATCTTTGCAATAAGAAAACAGCCTTGGAAATTTGTTCTGCAATGGTAATATTTAATCCCCTAACTTCCACTTGTCTGACCAGAACAAAGCAGTACCCCCCTGGTTAATCAGAACCCAACACACCTCTCTATATTGATCAACCAATTATCTTGTAGACTCTATTAGGCCTCCAAGCGTAGAGTTTTGTAGGACAATAGCAAATTTCCCTCAAGTGGAGGATGACCTAAGGTTTATCAATCCAAGGGAGGAGTAGGATGAAGATGATCTCTCTAAACAACCCTGCAATCAAATACAAGAAATCTCTTATGTCCCCAATACACCCAATATAGTTTTGAATTGTATGGTTGCACTAGTTTGGCGAAGAGATGGTGATACAAGTGTAATATATATGGTAGAAATAGGTTTTTATAATCTGAACAAATAAAAACAACAAGATAACAGGTAGCAAACAACGAACAAAACGGTATATCAATGCTTAGAAACAAGGCATAGGGTTCATGCTTTAACTAGTGCAATCTCTCAACAGTGCTAACATAATCGGACCATATAACCATCCTTCAATGTGCGACAAAGAATCACTTCAAAGTTCCTAAAAAGTAGGACGCAAATGTGTATCAACCTTTGTGCCTAGATTACCCCAATATCACCAAGGGAATCCGCAAGATTACCAAAACCTAAATCCAGTGACTCAATAGAATACCCCATTGTCGCCATGGGTATCCGCATGCAATACATACATCAAGTGATCTCAAATCCAAAATATTCAATCTGATAACAATGAAATCACAAAGACCGAGACTCAATTCATCACAACAAAGATAGACAGGAAAGAACACCATATGATTCCACTATATTAACAAAGCTCATGGTATATCAAGATCGTGAGCTATCAAAATCACGAGAGAGAGAGAGAGAGAGAGATCAAAGACGTAGCTACTGGTACATACCCTCGGGCCCGGGGGTGAACTACTCCCGCCTCATCATGGAAGCAGGGGGGATGATGAAGATGGCCTCCCGTGATGACTTCCTCCCTCCGTCAGGGTGCCAGAACCGGGCTCCGGATGAGATCGTGCTACCTCTTGAGCATGCGTTGGTTTTCCCTCGAAGAGGAAAGGGTGATGCAGCAAAGTAGCGTAAGTATTTCCCTCAGTTTTTGAGAACCAAGGTATCAATCCAGTAGGAGACAACGCACAAGTCACGTAGTACCTGCACAAACAATCAAGAACCTCGCAACCAACGCGATAGAGGGGTTGTCAATCCCTTCACGGTCACTCGCAAAAGTGAGATCTAATAGAGATAGTAAAGTAAATATTTTTGGTATTTTTGTTGTATAGATTGGAAACTAAAGATTGCAAAATAGTAAACGAGATGCGATGTAAATAAAAGAGATGCAATATAATAAGAAAGAGACCCGGGGGCCATAGGTTTCACTAGTGGCTTCTCTCAAGATAGCATGTATTACGGTGGGTGAACAAATTACTGCCGAGCAATTGATAGAAAAGCGCATAATTATGAAGACATCTAAGGCAATGATCATGAATATAGGCATCACGTCCGTGTCAAGTAGACCGAAATGATTCTGCATCTACTACTATTACTCCACACATCGACCGCTGTCCAGCATGCATCTAGAGTATTAAGTTCATAAGAACGGACTAACACATTAAGCAAGATGACATGATGTAGAGGGATAAACTCAAGCAATATGATATAAACCCCATCTTTATCCTCGATGGCAACAATACAATACATGCCTTGCTGCCCCTACTGTCACTGGGAAAGGACACCGCAAGATTGAACCCAAAGCTAATCACTTCTCCCATTGCAAGAAAGATCAATCTAGTAGGCCAAACTAAACCGATAATTCGAAGAGACTTGGAAAGATATCAAATCATGCATATAAGAATTCAGAGAAGAACCAAAAAATATTCATAGATAATCAAGTTCATAAATCCACAATTCATCGGATCTCAGCAAACACACCGCAAAAGAGTATTACATCGAATAGATCTCCAAGAACATCAAGGAGAACTTTGTATTGAGAATCAAAGAGAGAGAAGAAGCCATCTAGCTAATAACTATCGACCGAAGGTCTGTGGTAAACTACTCACGCTTCATCGGAGAGGCTATGGTGTTGATGTAGAAGCCCTCCGTGATCGATTCCCCCTTCGGCAAATCGCCGAAAAAGGCCCCAAGATGAGATCTCACGGGTACAGAAGGTTGCGGCGGTGGAAAAGTGGTTTCGTGGCTCCCCCCAATGTTTCTAGGGTATAAGAGTATATATAGGCGAAAGAAGTACGTCGGTGGAGCTATGAGGGGCCCACGAGGGTGGGGGCGCGCCTACCCCCCTGGGCGTGCCCTCCTGCCTCATGGCCTCCTCGTTGCGTCTCCAACTTCATCTCCAAATCTTCTGGTTTGCTTTTGGTCCAAGAAAGATCATCGCGAATGTTTCATTCCGTTTGGACGTCGTTTGGTATTCCTTTTCTGCGAAACTCTAAAATAGGCCCAAAAAACAGAAACTGGCACTGGGCCTCCGGTTAATAGGTTAGTCCAAAAAATAATATAAAAGAGTAATCAAAGCCCATTAAACATCCAAAACAGATAATATAATAGCATGGAACAATCAAAAATTATAGATACGTTGGAGACGTATCAGACCGCTTCGGAACAGAGACTTGCGGCGGTGGAAAAACTCATCTAGGTTAACTTTCGGGGGTTTCTAGATTTGTAGGAATTTTCAGTGTTGTATTCACGCCAAAAGGAGTTACGAGGACCCCACAAGCTCGGATGGCCCTCCCGGCACCATAGGGTGCCATGTGAGCTTCTGGTGTCCTCGTGGGTCTTCTGGTCCTTCCCCAAAGCTTCGGGGGTCTCTTATGTTCCAAAATATATATCAACATATTTTTTCTACCGTGTTTGGACTTCGTTTGGTATGGGTTTTCTGCGAAACAAAGAAATAGGCAAAAAACAGGAACTGGCACGGGGCATTAACTTAATAAGTTAGACCATAAAAATCATATAAAATCTCACCTAAACTATGTAGAACTTAGGTAAATATAGCTTGAATGCTTCATAAACCATTGATACGTTGGAGACGTATCAGGGAGGAAGCCACACCCAGGTTGCCGGGAAGAGGTCCCGGTAACAAGTCATTGGTTGTTCCCGGGGATGTAGTAACCTTTTATTATAATCTTGGTCTTGACATTGTCAATGGTGTCAGAGGACTCCTCTTCTAGGGTGGTGGTCTTACCGGTAAGGGTCTTCACAAAGATTTTTATCTTGAGGATACGTCTTGACAAATATATACATGCCACCACGTTGCCGGAAGGCTAAGCGAAGGATGGACTCCTTTTGGATGTTCTAGCCAACATGGGTGTTTCCATCCTCAAGCTGCATGCCAGCAAAGGTGGAGCATGACTGTGGGAGGGAGGAAGCCATTCTAGTCTTAAATCTTGACAAAGATCTGCAGGCCACCTTGGAGGCAACCAGGTCTTGCGTTACCATGAGCATGAGGTAACCGTCCATATAGAGTGCCAAGCACGACCATGATGGCCCATGTTGGGTCTCACACCCTGGTTCTCACGGGACTGGTAAGTTCTGAAGAGAGGTTTTTTATATGGAACACTCGTATTCCATTTAAGATAGGGCAAAACTGCCGGTTACATAACGGGTTACATCAGCAGGAAAATTGTCCAACCACAAACGCATTTCACCATTAGCTAATCCTGCACCCGTTGCTGCCAGAACATGTGCTGGCTTGTTACAGTCACGCGAGACATGGACTACTCCCGCCCTGATGAATTGTGTGCTAAGTTTGGCCTTTAAATCCTGGAACATTTGTCCCAGTGGAGCAAAATCGCCTGAGTTGGAGGTCACTGCTTGTTGCAAATTGAGACGGTCTGTCTCAAATAGCACCCGCCCCACGCCCAGTTGGTCAGCGAGCTTAACAGCATGGGAAAGAGCCATGGTTTCAGCATGTAGGGGATTAATTCTGAAGGTTCATAGTAGGGGATTGATTCTTGCTAGGGCATGACAGAAGATTCCAAGATGTAATCCACATTGTAAAAGGCACAATGCACTATGACGTGCTAATGTGTACTATTATGATTCATGTTTTCCGAACAAGTAATACTACTCCCTACATGCTTTTTGTCTGACCTTTATATGACATGGAATAATCCAGCGCCCTGCTGCATTTTCCTTCCGGATGTGAATGGTTTGATCTCCGGTGTCATACAAAAATCATGTGTGCTATCGTATTTTTATCCTACATCTGAAACACTTCAACATATTAAAGATAAATATCCTCCTTCGTACATAATTATGTTGTGCAGATATTCAAATGGAACATTAATTCAAATATAAATATTACAAGCCAAACATAAAATTTTGCAATAAAAGAATTCAAATTTGATTTCAACTTATTAAGACATTTTTTTAGTTATTCCCTCAAATCACCCATAAATGCTCAACCAGATTATTCTGAAGCTGCTCATGAGTTGCTCGATGGCGAATCTACTGATGCATCTGAATAAATTCCTCGAACGTTGTTGAATTTCGCTCTAGAAGTTTGATAGGATCACCCATTTGCTCAAATTTTAGACCATGGAGAACTCCGTCACTCGCATCTTCCACAATCATGTTGTGTATGATCACACAAGTTGTAATCGCCTCCCACAACGTCTCTGAATCCCATATTTCTACAAGTCCTGAAACAACTGCAAAACGTGTTTGGAGCACTTCACATGCTCTCTTGACATCCTTTCTAACTCCATCTTGTCTTTGGGCAAAGTGAGATCTTTTCTCACCCCTTGGCTCAGAGATGGTCTTGAAAAAGGTCGCCCACATAGGATAGATACCATCACAAGGTTAATAGCCCATGTTGTACTTATGATCATTGATCGTATAGTTGCATGAATGAGATTGTCCCGCACATAGCCTTGCGAACAATAGAGACAACCGCGGCATGTTGATGTTATTGTGAGACCCGGACATCCCAAAGAAAGAGTGTCAAATCCAGAGGTCTTGTCCTGCAAGTGATTCAAGAATGATGGTGGGCTTCCTGCAATGGCCCTGATATTGCACTTGTAGAGCACATGGAAAAAATTTCAATTGTGAGTGCCTGCAACCGAGTGATACGAACATACTTGGCCACCCTCTTACTTCTGTCAGTGCCATGAGTCATGCGGTGTCCTGGACAGTTGGCTTACACCTTTACCACCGCAATAGCAAACCTGGCCATGGCTTCCAGACATGTGGTTTCAGAGATCTATAGGTACTCATCCCATGAATCTGCGGTCATGCCATAGGCATGCGTCGTCAATGTAGTTGCACACCTCTGGTAACCAGAGAATCAAATGTTACCAACGGCATCCTTCTTCAAGACGAAGTAGTCATCATAAGCCCAGACACCATTGTAGATGCGATCGAACATAAGGCGGCGTATTCGAAATTGACGGCAGAAAATGGACTCGAATAGCGCATCAGGGACAAAGTAGTCATCCATCAGCATCATATGGCCCCGTGCCCTCTCCCGATTCAGCACTTGGTGCCCCTTGATTGATCCCCTGAAACTAAGAACATGCTCCTCCGTGGTCGGGCATCTTCAAGAACCTCGTGCATCATCTCATCCTCATATTCGTCCTCATCTAACGAGGACAAGTCAATGATCTCAGCGTAGAAGTACTCCATGGCTGAATCCATCGTGCTTGCTTCAAAGTAAACAACAAAAATGCCAATAAATTTGGTAGCGGCATTTGGCCAAACACTTGTCAGGCGCGATGTCCGCCATGGACGACAATGTTCAAGGGTGGAGGGTATCTGGGCAGCGGACGAACCAGGGGTGGTAGGGAGACGTAGGCAAGTAGGTTGGCACCCAGGTGGTACGGTGGAGGTCCGATAAGGACTGGGCGATAGAGTGAGTAGTGCATCGGAGGCGGGGGTCTCAGACTACCTAGATACATAGAGAAGGTGGAGGAACGAAGTGAGAAAAGTTGGGCTTCGGTAGGGTTTTCTATGGGCCGGGTGTGTCGGCGTCCGACGTGACGGCTATTCGGACCTCCACAAACCTCTTCCAGGTGTGCTTCCGGTTTACCGGAATTCGGACGCGCGGACCGATCTACGGACGTTTAATTTACAATGTTTTTTTTGCGGGAGTTTAATTAACAACGTTGGAGGGCACAAAATGCCCAGACAACACGATCGAATGTTCAAGGGTGGTTTGATGCACAACGTTGGAGATTCTCTTAGGTTTTCTTCAAGAAACAACTTGGATAAAACGGTAATCCGCTCCACCAAGATAATATCTTGGGAGTGGGACCCACTATAGATTAATTAACCAACAAAAATCTGATTCGATATCAACCCAACGCAGTGGGGTTTGAGAGGACCGCCGTCGCTAACGAACACTGGCACTCTAAGTCTGAGGTGACGTGGACATTTTAGTTCTATGTTTGGTAAACAGAACTTGGCAGAAAAATATAGACTTGCGCGGGAATACTCTTTTTCTTTCCATGTAAATCCAGGAGATATTTGATACTCTACATACAGAGACTGCTTGAGTGAAAAAAGAAATAAATAAGAAAAAACAGATAAGACTGAGATAGAGAGGCCCATGTTGGTGGGCTGTTGAGTCAGCACATCATATCCACTTCAGCACAACCTGCACACTTCATTGCCCATTTAATTTCGCACACGCTGCTCACCATGTTGGCTCCGATATTCAGTTGGGCTCAGTCAGGTCATTGTTTGATTCTCATCTTGTTTGCTTTAATAATCATGTATGATTGCCGCACGTTTTGCCATTTGTAATTACAAAGTTTACTAGTGTACTTTTTCGTATTAGGGCGCTCTTAATGCATTGCATCTTAAGCTATATCGTATGCATTAAATAAGAACTTCCCCCGCAAAATAAAATGAACTTAGGATTGTATTCCCTCCGTAAATTAATATAAAAATGTTTAAAATACTAAAGTAGTGATCCAAACGCTCTTATATTAGTTTACAGAGGAATAATGAGTGCGGCGATTTGGCTCCCGGGCTCAGATGAGCCCGGGCCAAATGAAAAAATCGAAAAAAAAATAGAAAAACAATTCAAAAAATTCCGATTTTTTTTTGCAAGAAAGATGCTTGTATGTGTGATGTTCGACCAGAATTTGGTGCGGTTTTGACATTCGAGGAGCGCGCGACAAAAATGACAAAATCCATCTCTGTGAGTAAGGTTACTGTTCATGAACTGTTTTGGCCGGTTTTCACTTTTTTGCCACGAGCTCCACAGATGTCCAAATGGGATGAAAATTTGCACGCACATCACGCATTCAAACATCTTGCACCACGAAAAAATTTGAAATTTTTTGAACACTTTTTGTATTTTTTATCACGTTACTGTTCACCGGGTGCATCTGAGCCCAGGCTCCAGGATGAATTATCCAGGAATAATATCTTATTTTATTTTTTGGCGATGATTGTATCTTATTGTTTTACATCGGAAAGATCTAATTTGTTTTAGGAAAGTGAAAGTATTGTCTTGGTTAATGAAAAAATAGGCTTTCACCCCGCTCTATAGATAAAGCAATGGTCCAAATTCAAATACGGTAAGTCTCTCTTTCCTAGTTAAATAAAGTGTCATACTAGATTTTTTTCACATTGTCATGATTAAGATATAGTACAACGT